>NC_053499.1:23355685-23655685 GCF_905171775.1 Rana temporaria | reverse complement strand
CAGTGCTCTGTGCCTGCAGAGCTGAGTATAAGCCACGCCCTTCATAACAAGTGGAATGACATTTGTGATGAGGGGTGTGGCTGATACTCAGCTCTTTCAGCACAGAGCACTAAGGTGGAAGGACAAATGTTTTTTGAGTTTATAAAAAAACGACAGTGTGCATGGAGCCAAACAGTTTACAAGATGATTGTTTACAATCACTTTAATATCAGTTACAAATTATGATGTGTAAATACAGCAAAGGTGTGACGCTTCAAAAACTGTCTGCAATGGATTATTAAAGTGGCCCCTTTACTGCAGAACAATCTGTCTACTGCTTACAAACTTCATAAGCATCTGTTACAGCAACTAATATAATGCTCAAAATAAATACATTTTAGGGGAGGACATCCCAATCAAGATCCCAATCAAGATCTCCAAAATATGACAGATCTTTTTATGGAAGGAACACTCTCTTAGCATCCATTAAATTAGTTACTAATATTTGCTCACCGCTATCTATATCTTTTTAGCCAAACGGAGGAAGAGGGAACTGCATAGGCTTGATGTGTTTTATATATATATATATATATATATATATATATATATATATATATATATATATATATATATATATATATATATATATATATACTCCTTAATGCTAGTATTGTCTTACAGCACTTGTTTGTGAGCAAACCACAATATCCTTCTATACACAAATGTGACACACGACCCAACGTGTTTTACCACTATAGCGGCTTCATTAGGGGTTGCAAAGTACTAATGCGCAAAACCAGAAATGTATACTATACACCACAGGTGTCAAACACAAGGCCCGTGGGCCAAATGCGGCCCTCCAGGCCATTGTGGCCCTCGCACCTATCCTGCAGCTCCAGCCCTCCTCTAGTCCTCCTCCAGACCCTTACATTTTGCTTTCAAGAAATGCATCCAGCTTCTTCCCAGCAGCAGCATAAGGAAGGGGGGGTACACTGTGATGTAAGGGAGAGTGGGGGACTCAACTTCTGACGGTGGGGTGGCTCTTGACATCTAATGTAAGGGGAGGGGATGCACTGGACATCTAGTCTAAGGCCTCATACACACAACCGTTTTCCTCGACAGAATCCATCAAGAAACTTGGTGGCAGAGCTTTTTTGCCAAGAAAAACGGTCGTGTGTATGCTTTTCATCGAGAAAACTGTTGAGGAACTCGATCAGAAAAAAAGAGAACAAGTTCTCTTTTTCCTCGTTGGGAGTCTCAATTTCCTCGTCGTGTTCCTCGTCGGGCTGGTTTTCGACGAGAAACACATTTGTGTGAATGCTTAGAAACCCGCGCACGCTCAGAATAAAGTATGAGACGGGAGCGCACCTTCGGTAAAAGTAGCGTTTGTAATGGAGATAGCACATTTGTCACGCTGTAACAGACTGAAAAGTGCAAATCGTCTCTTACCAAACTTTTACTTAACACGCAGTAACATAGATTAGCAAAAGCAGCCCCAAGGGTTGTGCCAGTGGAATCAAACTTCCCCTTTATAGTGCCGTCGTACGTTTTGTACGTCACCACGTTTGAGAACGACGAGATTTGGTCTTGACAGTGTGTACGCAAAAAAAACTTGTCAAGTTTCTCGAAAAGCCTAACAAGGAATTCGTCGAGGAAAACGATGTTTCATTTACGACGAGTTCCTCGGCCCTTTTGAGGGAAATCATAATGCTGATGAGACCCACAATGAAATTGAGTTTGACACCCCTGCTGTACACCATAGTGTGTAAAACAAACGAGAGCGCCACTGAATGGTGGCCATTTGATTTTTCGATGTGTGGCTCACAGGGATCAAATCTGTAAACAATCAAATAGCCACAACTTCCGATCAACTTTAGACTCGATTTCTCAATTGAATCGCCCGGGTGAAAAATTATCGCTCATTTTTCATCATTTGGCACCACCGAGATACTTTGTTCCAGAATACGATTAATCAGATTATGAGATTACACAATGGAAACAGTCATTTACGATGGTGCCCTAACTAGTGATCAAAATCCACTTTGATCAAATGGACCATTGACCATCAATTTCCTCTTAATTAATAATCATTGACTAAATGAAATAGTTGGGATATTATTATAAATAACACTATATAGTGAGGATAAGAAACCGTAGGACCATACTAGGAAGAAGGAATGTATGAGATGAGATGACCCATTTCTCTTCATACCTTTCCCTTTTGCTGAGCATCATCCCGGAAGAGGAGAATCGGCATCCAGATGGGTCTGCAGTGGACAGCATTGGCAATTAGATGAGTATTGCAGTTACAGCTGTTTATATTTTCTTCCCAAGCACAAGTTGGGTTTGAAGTAGATGGACTACTGAGCTTTAGAAGCCAAGAAAACAAGGTATTATACCAATATGGTAGTATAGGCAGTGATGTCAACAGGACACCAGTTGAGCCATGTTCTCAGAGATCCCTGTGACCCCAAATGTGTGTTGATAAAAGTAAGGGGCCCATTTACACTTATTGACACCTTGCGCCAGGCGGACAGATGTGAACAGGGGCTTGTGGGACTGGTATAGTGTGGTGCGCCAGCGCAAAAGGTTTTACTCAGAGGGCAAGATAGATGAGAACAGTATATTGAGAGTTTCCAAAAGCGTACATTTAAGCCTGATGGGTGAGCACAGCTGACCAGAGCCACCTACAAACAGTGGCAGAGAATCATGATCTTGAAAGGATACCGACAGCTTATGCAGTGAAGAGTGTAACCTGACTGGTCCACACCCAAAAGGGAAGCTTTATAAGAGGACAGTCTCTGCACTTTCCCTACTCCTCACAAACCTTTCCCTGCCACTATGAGCTGTCCCTGCCAGGCAGAGAACCTGTCCTTACACTAGCCCCTTTCACCATACCCGGGGGCCAGAGTTTTAAATAGACTCTGTCCTGACCCAAGATTGCCACCAAGGTCACGTGGTGCACCACATCCAATCGGACAGCTATCTCACTAGTGACTGCCGGAAGTTATAGAGGAACCAAGTTCCTCACGACTGCCTTCTATTACATTGCGACTTTGGTTGAGCGCCACCTACAGTGGGGTGTATGGACTGCATCTGGCTACAGGCTGAGGCACTCGACAAGCTTGCTTTGCGTACACACTGTCAAGACAAAATCTCCTCGTTCTCAAACGCGGTGATTTACAACACATACAACGGCAGGGGAAGTTCGATTCCACTTGCACAACTCTTGGGGCTGCTTTTGCTAATCTCATGTGTTTGCGTGTTAAATAAAAGTTTGGTAAGAGACGATTTGCACTTTTCAGTCTGTTACAGCTTTAAAAATGTGTTATCTCAATTACAAATGCTACTTTAACCTCCCTGGCGGTATGATTCTGTCAGAAAAAACATGCTAAAAGCGGTACCATTATTTGCAAGGAAATTTGGCGTTTTATATTGTAGGTCTGTAATTTTTAGAAATAACTCACTTAAATCTGACCAAACAAGCTTCTAATAGGCATCCCGGGTATGACATTTTTTTAAAAACAAAATTATAAATTATAATATAATAAATAATTATAAATAATTATAACAAATAATAATATAATTATAATAAAAATTATTCAATAATGTAATCAAATCAAAATCACTGAAATTTGCTCAGTTGCAGAATTGTTGCTGTCATTATTTTTTTTTTTTTATGACGAATTTCCCCACAAATCGCTATCGCACAATTCTGCAAGTGATTATAATTTATTATCGCTGTTTTTTAGCTGATCTAAAACTATTTTTGACATAAAGGGACACTTTTGGTTGCTATGGACAATCTACAGTTTGCAGGGAGAAAGAAACGTTTTTATTATATAAAATGACATGCATGACACAGGACAGACCACTAGGGACAGGGGGGGTGTGTTTTTTTTACATACAGTACTGTAATCTATAAGATTACAGTATACTGTATGTAAGGTGTTTGTTTACTTTTTTGAATTTGGCGCCGTTCTCCGTCCCCGTGCGTCGTAACGTCGCAGGGAACGGAGATCGGCGTCACACGGAGGCACTGTGTGAATCGAGCGAGGTCCCGCTCGCTCACACAGCGCGGTGGCATCGCTGGATCCAGGGACAAGGTAAGTAACTTGTGCCTGTGGATCTAGCGAGGCAAGCCCGAGTCTGACTCTGGGTTTCCGCTCGCAGCAGGAAAATCTAACCCCGTGTCAGACTCGGGAAGACCGCCAGGCAGGTTAACTCCCGTCTCATACTTTAATCTGAGCAAGCACGGGTTTCTTAGCATACACACGCCCGAGTTTCTCGTCGAAAACCAGCCCGTCGAGAAACTCGACGAGCCAATTTGAGACTTCCGTCGAGGAAATAGAGAACTTGCTCTCTTTTTGGCTCGTCGAGTTTCTCAACAGTTTCCTTGACGAAAATGTACACACAACCGGTTTCCTCGGCAAAAAAATATCTCCCAGCAAGTTTCTTGCTGGTTTTTGCCGAGAAACTCGGTCGTGTGTAGGAGGCCTCACCCTTCCTGTAAACCCAACCCTTAGTATAACTCTACCTATAACCCTAACACTAACCCTCCCTGTAATATTATTGTCAACTAAGGCAAATTTAACCCCTTGTTGGCACATTCACCCTTCTTACTCCCAAGACCGACCCCTCAGCAAAAAAAAAAAAGACACCAGCGTTGGCATGCCAGCACAGAAATCTACTTTTGAATTTTCCTTTGGACTCGTCTTTGAGAAATGTATATACAGTATGTGGTGAAAAGTGAAGGAAAATGCTGAGGGTTACATTTGCATCCAGGCAAGTGACAGGTGTTTTCCGGTTAATACTTGCTGTATATGGACTTAATATATAGTTGATGTCACAAATTTTATTCCACTGAAATTGTTACAGCAGCAACATTTTCAGGTTCCACGGCATCACAGCACATTCTGTACATTTTGATCTGCAGAAGAAGAGGGGGGGAAGTGGGGTATCCCTAAGATTCTTAGGTTCCCGCCACAGGAAATTCTAGCCGCAGCCTCATTAATTTTTAACTCACTATAAGTGGAGCATCTGCCTTGATGAGCGCACAGCCTGTACACCGGGTTGGGTGGGAGGTAGACTTGTCTGAAGGACAGGTTTCCGGGACAGAAATATCCTTAAGTTCAAAAGTAAAAAGGAATTGGAAAGATTTCTCCGTACTGGAGAGAATGAGATGAGGCAGGGGTGGCTGCAGGTCCAGATGGCTGCAAATCAAAAGGGAAGCAGCTCAAAGCCAAGAAACCGGCTCGTGTTAACCAGAGCAGTATGCCGAGACTCAGCTGAGATAAAGCAGGGAGAGAAGACTAGGCACCAATCAGGGTAGTGTTGCCAAATATTCAGTGAAGTAAAGATTTCTGTAAAAAATAAAGGCATGTTAATTAAAGAATCAGTCAATCCAATAATTATATTCTTGTCTTACTAGAGCAGCTCTTCTCAACCAGGGTTCCATGGAACCCTGAGGCCTCGTACACACGACCGAGTTTCTCGGCAAAAACCAGCAAGAAACTTGCTGGGATTTTTTTTTTGCCGAGGAAACCGGTCGTGTGTACATTTTTTGACGAGGAAACTGTCGAGGATCCCATCGAGCCAATAAGAGAGCATGTCTTCTTTTTTCCTCGACGGGAATGGAGAAACTTGCCTTGTCGAGTTCCTCGACAGCCTAACAAGGAACTCGATGAGAAAAACGATGTGTTTCGCCCGTCGAGTTCCTCGGTCGTGTGTACGAGGCTTAAGGTTCCTCCAGATGTTTTTAGGGGTTCTTCTGAGCTGTGGTTAATTGACCTCTTATCTGATTGTGCCTCTATATGTTTCGGAGACAACACCTCCTGGTAGAGCCAGGTGCATGACACCAATGATCTTTGTAGCCAACTGTTAAGTCTGCATTCTGATCACCACTGTAAGCATTTTCCCCACTGACCCCCATTTAAATGGTTGTAGCTGGGGTACTCCCTTGGTGTAAATAGGTTGAGAAAGGCTGTAGTAGTGCCTCTCTGGGACTCTCGTAAGCGCTCTGTGCTGAGTTTCTGGGTCTGCACACCTTCTACAGACATTAATAGGGTTACCCACCCTCCCTGTTGGATTTTATATTTGTTCTATATTATGGAGAATGTGTTAGAATTTCTGTAAATACTAGACCTACAGAACAGACAGTGCCCAGTCCACATGGGCTTCGCTGCTTAACTGTAGACAGGAAACTGGAACTTTATTCAGGCAAAAGACATAGAGCCCACCATAGATGCAGCTACAAACTTATAAACACTGCCATCTACTGGTTGAAAAATATATCTCTACCAAATACTGATGTGCAGTTGTACAAAATACAATTCTGTATTCCAACAGAATGCGATGGTAAAAGTTGGGACACACAGAGGTGAGCAGAATAACACAAAACTCCCAGGTGTATAGGAACTTAGTCAGGAATTATGGAACGGTTGGGGTGTCCAAGTCACATAAATAGACATAGGCTGTCTCAAAGTATGACTAAAACATCAGTTTTGGATAAACTGACCCTTTAACGTATTATTAAATCCTTGCTTTTTTTAATCACTTTCAGCGGATGATTTAATCACTTACTGAGTATGGAGCTTCTTTATCTTTTAATCTTTGCTCATGTTCCAGTCTGTGCTGGTGCCATGACCACTGCCCAAGCTTTCCTGTACCAGGGTGGCTCTTTTTTCATGCAGCATCCTATGGAGCCACACTTGCATGCCGTGACTAGAGTTCTTTGTCCCTACACTGTGTGCATCAATAGAAACACACAGCCCTGTAGCCTAAGATGGCAAGGCACTCCGCAGCTCTTCCCTCCAAATTAACAGACTGAGTGGAGATCGCACTGTCCACTGTTACGCTTTCATGTGAAGACTGGATGTTCATGGAAGCAAGCAGCACTGAGAGAACAGGCATTGAAATTTGCTGGAGTAGTAAGTTTAACAAGTACAGTAATTTATTTATTTTCTGTTAAAGAAACGCTCCAGGCTCCTTCAGAAAAAAATACTGTAGCTGCTGACCTTTAATATAAGGACCTGGCCAGGGATCCCGAGATGTCCTCACCTGAGCCGATTCTTCAATCCCCATAGAGTGCAGGCGCCAGCATCTGTAGCATGGGAAACAGGAAGTAAAACCAGCCCAGTTCCTACTGCGCATGTGTGAAGCCTCGTACACACGACGAAAAAACACATTGTTTTCCTCGTCGAGTTCTCCGAAAAATGTACACATGACCGGTTTCCTCTGCAAAAAAAAAATCTGCTGGTTTTTGCCAAGAAACTCGGTCGTGTGTACGAGGCCTGAGTCGCGCTGCGCCTTGTGAATGGTCCCGTAGTCTTCTGGAACCTGTGATGTGTCCAAGAAGACTGCGGGGAAAGGAGGGGGCTCAGTTCGGCACGGCAATCTCCGCTTCCCACCCAACCAAGTGTCAAATGTGGCTGTAGAGGGGGGAGGGTGCAAACAAGCAGAGCCTCCCCTTTTGGGTGGAGCCCTGCTTTAATTAAAAAAGTTTAATTGCTTTAATCAAATGGAATGAATATTGTATTCGTTTTAGCCTCACAGATATTAGGACACGTTGGGGTTGATTTACTAAAGGCAAAGAGATTGTTCACTATACAAAGTGCAGTTGCTCCAGAGCCTAGTAAATGAGCAATAGCTCTGTTGACTTCCATCATCCAATCATGTGCAATCAAAATTGCTGTCTTATAATTTTCCTTGCATGTGATTGGGTATTATTTGCAAAGTGAACTGTTACCTTTAGGCCCCTTTCACACTGGGGCAGTATGTGCGGTGGCGGTATAGCGCCACTATTTTTAGCTGCGATATACCGTCGGAATTGCCGCGGTATTCGGCCGCTAGCGGTGCGGTATTATTTTTAGCGCTAAAGCGCCTGAAATACTCAGGGGTAGATTCACGTAGATTTTGGCCGGCGTAGCGTATCTCAGATACACTACGCCGCCGTAAGTTTGAGCCGCACGTCCTGTATTCACAAAGAACTTGTGCTGAAACTTACGGCGGCGCAGTGTAACTGGGCCGGCGTAAGCCCGCCCAATTTTTTAACGAACGGCGCATGCGCCGTCCGTGGACGTATCCCAGTGCGCATGCTCCAAATGACGTCGGCAAATCGTCATGCTTTCGACGTGAGCGTAAATTACGGACAGCCCCATTCACGGACGAGTTACGCAAACGACGTAAAATTTGAAAAATTCTACGCGGTTCCGACGTCCATACTTAAAGTGGTTGTAAACCCACTATTTGGACTTTTACCTACAGGTAAGCCTACAACAAGGCTTACCTGTAGGTAAGGAGAATATCTCCTAAACCTGCACGGTTTAGGAGATATTACCCCCGCAATGCGGGCGGCGCATGCGCAGGGGGGACTCCACGGCTGAAGGACCGGCATCGCCGGACCCTGCCGATTTTAAATCTCCCGCGCGCACGCGCGGGAGTGACGTCATCGCCGCTCCAGCCAATCACAGCGCTGGAGCGGCGATACCCGGAAGACACGCCGGAGCAAGATGACATCCTGCTCGGCGTGGACCAGGTAAGTGGTACACACCTCGTTCCGAGGTAAGTATTTCATAATAGGCTAGTATGCGATGCATACTAGCCTATTATGCCTTTTGCATTGCAGGTTTGGGGGGGAAAAAAAAAAGTTTATGCGGTTTACAACCGCTTTAACATTGGCTGCGCCATGTTTTTGGTGGTTTATCTTTACGCCGGAAAAAGCCTAACGTAAATGGCGTATCTGTACTGCGACGGCCGGGCGTACGTTCGTGAATAGGCGTATCTAGCTGATTTACATATTCTAGGCGTAAATCAGCGTACACGCCCCTAGCGGCCAGCGTAAATATGCAGTTAAGATACGACGGCGTAGGAGACTTACGCCGGTCGTATCTTAGAAACATTTAAGCGTATCTCAGTTTGAGAATACGCTTAAATATACGACGGCGGGGATTCGGACTATCTACTGATACGCCCGTCGTAAGTCTTAGTGAATCTACCCCAAAGTGTGTAAGGGGCCTTACTAAGCTCTGGATGGAGCAAATGCCCTTGCAGAGTGCAACTGTACTTTGCAAAGTGCACATTCTATTTGCCTTTAGTAAATCAATCCCTTTGTATAAGACATAAGCCTGCGCTGTTAACTACACAAAACATAGACATGTGATAATATATAATAAGGTTTCATTACTGTATTATATGCTTCTAATAAAACACCACTGACAAAATTAGGCCATGCTGTTTTGTGTTGCTATGGAAATCTGTCCATAAAAGAAAAAAAAAAAAAAAAATGAGCCGTCCAGTCATTTTTAGGCAGCTGCCTGTTAAAAAATAAATTTTGGCTTGGAAACTCGGTTGAGGAGACACCAGACATATTTATTACCACCGCAGTAAGGATACACAGCTAGTGCAGAACAGCAACATAATGTACTGTAACTGTATCTTCTCCTTTGTAAAGTAAAATACTTCAAATAGGACAGTGAAATAATAAATGCCATAAATAGTATTCATTATCTAGTTTCTTTCATTAATCTATATAGGCAAGGCTGTGCCCCCCAGCAGGCCATTTGTGGCTGCCGTCTTAGGCGATATTCATGGAGGCATAGTGTGGGGGGGGGGGGGGGGACACCGAGGCCAGACACTCTGTTCTCAGTGCATGTTCAGCCCCCAGGGTACACAGTTTCAGTGGGTGGTTGTTATGGTGCGACGACTTTTGCCATCTGTGTCTCATTAGGGAGATTTCCCTTCACTTCCTGTTCCATAACCAAAACAGGAAGTGAGCGGAAATCCCTGCAAATTAAGGAAATCTCTTGGGGTTCACCAGACCTAGTGTCCCCATTGGAAGATTTCCCCTTTATTACTTTTCTGGGGACACCTCAAAATTTGGGGTTTTCTTTAACTATCACTTTCGATGATAATGCTAAACAGGACCAACAAGGAGGGTGAATCTCCCTACAAAGACAGCAGTAAGAACCTGACAGAGGTTCTAATCACTCTATCAAAATGCAACCTTTAATTATACTTTAACTCATTGTTACTGGGAGCAACCCTTAAATGAAGCAGATATAAACCCCAAGCATAAACATTCGTGAAGTAGTGAAATGAACAGTTTTACATGCTGACAAGCAAATGGCAAAACAATAGGGGGGACTAATGTGAGGTGTGGGTTTATCAGAGGACGGATGTGTCTGAGGGTATTGGGGGCTTCTGCATCTGGATGTATCAGGGGGCTTCTACATTTGAGGGTATTGGGGGGCTGCTGCATCTGGGGATATTGGGAGCAGTCATGCCAGGAGTTATCAGGGGGCTGCTGTGTCTGGGAATATCGTGAGCTACCATGTAATGTGGTATTAAGGGGCTGCTGCATCTGGGGTATCAGGGGGCTGCTGTGTCTGGGGTATCAGGGGGCTGCTGTGTCTGGGGTATCAGGGGGCTGCTGTGTCTGGGAATATCGTGAGCTACCATGTAATGTGGTATTAAGGGGCTGCTGCATCTGGGGTATCAGGGGGCTGCTGTGTCTGGGGTATCAGGGGGCTGCTGTGTCTGGGAATATCGTGAGCTACCATGTAATGTGGTATTAAGGGGCTGCTGCATCTGGGGTATCAGGGGGCTGCTGTGTCTGGGAATATTGGGACTGTTGTATCTGGGCATATTGACAGACTGCTGCATCTCGGGGTATTGACAGGTTGGTGTGTCTGAAGCTATCTGGGGACTGATGTGTCTGGGGCTACTAAGGGACTGGTGTGTATGGGCTACTAAGGGACTGGTGTGTATGGGGCTACTAAGGGACTGATGTGTCTGGGGCTACTAAGGGACTGGTGTGTCTGGGTCTACTAAGGGACTGGTGTGTCTGGGGCTACTAAGGGACTGATGTGTCTGGGGCTACTAAGGGACTGGTGTGTCTGGGGCTACTAAGGGACTGGTGTGTCTGGGGCTACTAAGGGACTGGTGTGTCTGGGGCTACTAAGGGACTGGTGTGTCTGGGGCTACTAAGGGACTGGTATGTCTGGGGCTACTAAGGGACTGGTGTGTCTGGGGCTACTAAGGGACTGGTATGTCTGGGGCTACTAAGGGACTGGTATGTCTGGGGCTACTAAGGGACTGGTATGTCTGGGGCTACTAAGGGACTGGTGTGTCTGGGGCTACTAAGGGACTGGTGTGTCTGGGGCTACTAAGGGACTGGTGTGTCTGGGGCTACTAAGGGACTGGTGTGTCTGGGGCTACTAAGGGACTGGTATGTCTGGGGCTACTAAGGGACTGGTATGTCTGGGGCTACTAAGGGACTGGTGTGTCTGGGTCTACTAAGGGACTGGTGTGTCTGGGGCTATATGGGGACTGGTGTGTCTGGGGCTATATGGGGACTGGTGTGTCTGGGGCTACTAAGGGACTGGTATGTCTGGGGCTACTAAGGGACTGGTGTGTCTGGGGCTACTAAGGGACTGGTGTGTCTGGGGCTATATGGGGACTGGTGTGTCTGGGGCTATATGGGGACTGGTGTGTCTGGGGCTATATGGGGACTGGTGTGTCTGGGGCTACTAAGGGACTGGTATGTCTGGGGCTACTAAGGGACTGGTGTGTCTGGGGCTACTAAGGGACTGGTGTGTCTGGGGCTACAAAGGCACTGGTGTGTCTGGGGCTACAAAGGCACTGGTGTGTCTGGGGCTACTAAGGGACTGGTGTGTCTGGGGCTACAAAGGCACTGGTGTGTCTGGGGCTACTAAGGGACTGGTGTGTCTGGGGCTACAAAGGCACTGGTGTGTCTGGGGCTACAAAGGCACTGGTGTGTCTGGGGCTACTAAGGGACTGGTGTGTCTGGGGCTACTAAGGGACTGGTGTGTCTGGGGCTATCTGGTGACTGCTGTGTCTGGGGCTATCTGGTGACTGCTGTGTCTGGGAGTATTGGAGGACTGCTGTGTCTGGGAGTATTGGAGGACTGCTGTGTCTGGGAGTATTGGAGGACTGATGTGTCTGGGGGTACTGAGGGGCATGGTGTGTTGTCTGGGGGTTCCTGGGAGCTGATGTGTCTGAGAGTAAATCGAGACGGGTGTGTGAGGGTAAGTCGGGGCCATGGTGGTGTATCTGAGGATGGGTTGTTTGGGTGTTGGTGTTTCTGAGAATATCTGGTATGCCCAAAACTGAAAATGCTAGCTGCCTGGCTGTCATGCTTACCCTCTGGCTGCATTACCCAGAACAAATGTACAGATAAGATCTTCTGACTGTTCTATGTTGTTCTTAATCTACATATGTGCTCCAATTCAGTTACTAAGAAAGTATTGAAACCATCAGCTTGACAGATCACTAGCAGGTTGGCAATGGCAAAGCCATATTTCTTGTTTGTTTTAGGCAGCAGGGCTCCCTTTTATCACCAGTCAGGCACGGCTTCCTTCCCAACAAACGTTCCTTCCTGGAGCACCATTTATAAGTGTTGCATTGACACCAGATGGCTCGGAACAAATCAGATTCAGTTGTGTCGATTGTGCAACCAGAACTATGGTTTGTTACTGAACTGAGGATGTCCATATGGAAAACTATAAGAAAGGCCTTGAAGTCGTTTCCAAAAACAAACTACTTTGTTTGAAGTCGGCTTTGCTGATACTTTAAGGAACACTATAATGGTTTTGTAGATATATTTTTTTCATTTAGTATGGCCAAGGATATAAAATAAAATATGAAACCACACATATTATTTTACCAAGGTAAATATGAAACATTGCACATTAATATTTCATTTTCTTCTGTTCACCCAACAGGTAGAACCCTCAGCTACTTTTCACATCGTTAGCGGGTCTTCTGAGCAGGTAAAGAACGTTATTTACAGAGCTCAATAGTTCAAGCTACAATTTACACACTTTACACACTCCATTCCCATCGAGTAAAAAGAGAACATGCTCTCTTTTTGGCTCGTCGAGTTCCTCGACAGTTTCCTCGCTGAAAAATGTACACACGACCGGTTTCCTCGGCAAAAAAAATCTCCCACCAAGTTTCTTGATGGATTCTGCCGGGGAAACAGGTCGTGTGTACGAGGCCTCAGTTCTTCTCCCCAGCCTTCTAAAGCTGGCCACAGATGGATCAAAATCTGTCCAGGCCCTGCTGAACTGGCTGGATTTTGATTCATCTAAGGACATTTCCGTTCGACAGAAGTTGATTTAAAGCGGAGGTTCACCCAAAAATCAACTTTCTGCCATTAGATCCAGCATACTGCTGACATCTGCAGTATGCTGTTTTTTTTTTTTTTTGTGTACTTATCGTTTTATCAGCCGTTGTTATCCGGCTCCGAGCGGGGATTTCTGCAGGGAATAGGCGTTCCTAAGCCAAGCGGATTTGATTGACGGGCTGCTAAAGCGCGTCACGCCTTCCAAAAATACCCGAAGTGACACTTGGGTGTTTACGGCGCTATACGGCGTCTGCCGTGTAGAGCTGACTGCGCAGGCGCCGTAAACACCCGAGTGTCACTTCGGGTATTTTCGGAAGGCGTGACGCGCTTTAGCAGCCCGTCAATCAAATCCGCTTGGCTTAGGAACGCCTATTCCCTGCAGAAATCCCCGCTCGGAGCCGGATAACAACGGCTGATAAAACGATAAGTACAAAAAAAAACAGCATACTGCAGATGTCAGCAGTATGCTGGATCTAATGGCAGAAAGTTGATTTTTTGGGTGAACCTCCGCTTTAACGAATGGGATGTTGTAAAAGAATAAAAAGAAATCTGTGTCTGCAACCAATTGGAGGAGTCCCTGCTGACAGAATACAATAACACGGTGCTGAGGATCCCTCTATATATATGTATATATATATATATATATATATATATATACATATACATACACACACACACACACAATATACTGGAGATGGCAGCAAGCAACACCTGTGTATTCCCATGTCATTGAAACACGGCCTTGCACAGGGCGTGAATCAAATTTCCCTGTGTGAATGAGGCCTAACAGTTGAAAATGTTGGCACAACCAGAAATTACAGGGCCCCTTAGCAAACTTCTGATAGGACCCCATTGAGCTCTGCCTCTGTCTCCTAAACCTTCTTTAAAGGGGTTGTAAAGGGAACAAAAAAAATCCCCTAAATAGCTTCCTTTACCTTAGTGCAGTCCTCCTTCTCTTAACTCATCCTTCCATTTTGCTTTTAAATGTCCTTATTTCTTCTGAGAAATCCTCACTTCCTGTTCTTCTGTCTGTAACGCCACACAGTAATGCAAGGCTTTCTCCCTGGTATGGAGAAAACCTCTTGAGGGGGGAGGGGGCGAGCAGGAGTGTCAGGACGCTCACTAACACACAGCTCCTTTCTTTATCTGCAAAGTAGAGAGCGTCCAGACCCTCCTGCTTGCCCCCTCCCCCCTCAAGAGGCTTTCTCCACACCAGGGAGAAAGCCTTGCCTTACTGTGTGGAGTTACAGACAGAAGAACAGGAAGTGAGGATTTCTCAGAAGAAATAAGGACATTTAAATGCAAAATTGAAGGATGAGGTAAGTGAAGGAGGACTGCACTAAGGTAAAGGAAGCTATTTAGGGGGGGAAACATATCCTTTACAACCCCTTTAATGTCCTGTTGCCTCCTTGTGGCACTATAAGGTCCTCTTGCACATGGGGCCATCTAGCTGTTTTAGATGCCTACTAAGGGTTGGCATTGGGTGGCACAATGGCTTAGGGGTTAGCACTTTTGCCTTTTAGTACTGGGTTCCTAGGTAGAATCTTGGACCGGACACTATCTGAATGGAGTTTGCATGTTCTCTGTGTGCATGCATGAGTTTCCTCCTACACTCCAAAGCCGGGCAGTTTAATTGACCCTGGCATAGGTGTACAAATTGGCTATGCACATGTGTCATCACATTTTGCATGCCAGTCCCAAGTCAAGCAATGGGGTAGGGTTGGAGAAAAACCTTGTAAAAAGTTGCCAAGAAAACGCCATGTAAATAGGCTTTCAAGCTAATTGAACGTGGCGCCAATGGAGCTGGCCCATAGTATAGCTGAGTGCCGGATACAACTGAACGTATATAGACATACAATGATTACTATTATTGACACAGATATGTGTTTAAATCACTGGGGGAGATTTACTAAAGCTGGTTCACACAGAATGTGGTGCAGCACTGCATAGTAACCAATCAGCTACTAGGTTTCATTGTCAAAGCTTAACTGAGCAAGCTGAACTTAGAAGCCGATTGGTTACTATGCACAGCTGCACCAGATTCTGTGTGGACCGGTTTTAGTATATCTCCCCCATTGTCTTTTGATTTATACTTTCTACATAATGCTCTACATGTATCAGTCACTGGACATATATTTTGCTTGCCTTGTCCCCAGCAAAAGATAAAAGGAGAAGCTGTGTGCCTGGGTCACATCAAGACCAGTTGATAGTGTGCTCTAAGATTGAATGCCATGCAGCCTGTTCATTCTGAGGTCCTCTCTCTCAGTGTACGTCACAAGAAAAGAACAGTACATGCTGTGTAGAAATCCTAGCATTGCAAGACTCTCTTTCTGTCTGTGTTCCTGTATACTCTTGGCAGTATTCTAACATTTTTGTTCAGCTAAAACCTCAGTGCAAATTGTGCATTCGTCCTTCCACAGCCTCTTAAATCAAAGCTAATATCTGATTTTCTAAAGCACTGGAAGCATATGTATAAAACAGTCATGTCGATGATCTACCTGCAGGAGTACAAGGGATTTTGGTGAACTGCAAACATTCACATCTGTCAACAAAATGCATTCATGAACTGAACGGTCGGCTGACTATTAATCCCAGCTGGGGGAGAAGAGCCGGATCAGGTACATGGAGAGTTATCAGACAATACAGTCAGCCGTTTCATAGTAAGTTGTAAGCAGGTTCCAATCCATGTCTTTGTGAGTCACAGGGGAATCCTACGCTTTTCTGGCCCAAGGATGTAATGAAGAAATGATTTATCGCAGTCTCAGCTGCATAACCTGGCAGGCAAGCCTGTTATAGATAGAGAACAGGGGGGTTAGGACTCTAGGCCTTTTGTACGCTCTCTTGAAAGGCTTGCCATGTCCCCACGGGGATGTCTCCTGGGCCGACGTTGGGTTACATGTCATATAACACACAAAGAGACCATGCCACCGAACGTCTGACCATTGCTAATCATAGCGGACCATTTAGAGCAGGAAATCTTAAAATATTTGTCATGTTTTTTTAATACAGTAAGGGTGGATTAGAACCCCTGTTGGGTTTTTACTGCTATCCAGGACTCTGCCTGAAAAGATTTCCGCTTGCTGTGCTGCTGACAACAGAGTCACCAAATAGGAAGTGAAGAAAAAAATTGTGATATGTACCTTCTACGAGGCAGTGGGGGTAGGGTTGCCACCCTTTTTTTAAGCCAAACCCAAACACTAAATTGCTCTTGCTGACATTATCACCCCACCCTTCAGTCAAACCTGCCCCCAAACAGCCACCCACAGCTCCTGGACGGCAACAGATTTGTGTATGACTATATCAGTTACTTGGGGAGCCACAGCGTATTCTGAATAATGGGCCAAATCCTCAAAAGGGATACGCAGGCGGATCTGCTGTTCCGCCTGCGTATCCCTGTGCCTATCTTTGGAACTGATCCTCAGAAGGATTTTTCCAAAGATAGGCAGAAGATCCGACATCTGTAAGAGACTTACACTGTCGGATCTTAGGATGCAGTACCGCATCCGGCGCTGGGGGCATTTCGCGTCGAAATGCCACTTCGCGTATGCAAATGAGGACTTACGGAGATCCACAAAGCTTTTCAGCTTTGTTTTTTCTCCGTAAGTTTACGTTTGCATGCGTAAAATTAGGGCTGCTTTTACAAGGTGTAAACTGTTTACACCTTGTAAAAACAGACCTTTTTTTCGATCGCCGCGATTTTTTTTTAAATTCGATTTTTTTTTTTTCACCGTATCTTGTTTTTAACCCGTCGCAACTTTATTGTCCCGTCGCAATCCACAAAGCCCGGCGTAACGTAATTTCGCGCGATGCACGTCGGGAAAATGACGTCAAGAGCATGCGCAGTACGGCCGGCGCGGGAGCGTGCCTCATTTAAATTGTCATCGCCCCCTGGATAACAGGACCGCCTTGCGCCGGGAGAATTTAGGTTACACTGCGTGAAATTTCTAGGTAAGTGCTTTGTGGATCGGGCACTTAGGTAGAAATTTCCCGCCAGTGTAACTTAAATGGGAAAAATTAAGTTAGGCTACGATTTTGAGGATTTGGCCCAATGTGTCTGGGTTTCAGGTGGACTGAAACCAGGACACATAATTCAAAACCCGAACTGTCCGGGTGAATCCTGGACAGGTGGAAACCCTAAGTGGGGGTCAAGCGCGGGAAAGCAGTTAAAGCCCCCCCCCCCCCCCCCCCCCCCCCCCCCCCCCCCCCCCCCCCCAAAGAAAAAGCTTTTCTGAAAATGTGGAGAAAACATTCTCCAATCCAGGTCTTATTTAAGAAACCAAATTTAGAAAAATGTGAAGTCCTAACAAGTGCCCCCCTCCCCCCCCAGCTGCTGGATGGCAGAGCATTCTGGGACATGTAGTTCCTTCACAGCTGAAAACAGGCTTGCCTTCTGCGTCTGAGAAACAGACATTCACATCTGTCAGCAACATGCGCTCATGTACTAAGCGAGTGGCTGAGAAAATCCCACGAAAGCCAGATTAGAGAGAAGAGCAGGATCAGGTACAAGGAGAGATATCAAACATCACAGTCAGCTGCTCCATGGTCAGCTGTAAGCAGGTTCTAGTCCCGTTTCGTGTTTTTGTGAGTCATAGGGGAATCTCCTACTCCGCCACGCCAAAAAGATGTACTGAAAGAAGATTTATCAGTGTCCCAGCCTCAGAACCTGGCAGGCAGTCATGAGTAAAATATATCCAAAGCCCAAAAAAAAATTCCATTTTAGATAGCGTAGGGTTAGGTTTAAACTATCTGTTTTTTTGTGTTGCTATCTGTGTCTTGTAGACTCAACGGAACGAGAGAGGATGTTGTCCCAACTTAAGGGAAATCCCCTCTTAGGCCTTGTTCATATGGGGCGTATTAATGCGAATCTCGCGTGAGGGCTTTTTACCAGCACGGGGACGCACAGGTGTTCCATGCAACTCCATGCAGCCAGTCCCATTATTGTCAATTGAGATGCAGCGGCTGCACAGGTTTGGACATCAGTGTGGGTGCGCGGACAGTGTGAGTTCAGGGGGACACACACATATAGATGTCCTATTGGGAGCAGCGGCTGTGTCTGTGCAGCAACTGCGTCCTAATTGACATCAATGGGACTGCCTGCATAGGGATGCACAAAACACTTGTGTATCTTTGTATGGGTAAACAAGGCCCTCATACAAGCTATGCATTGATATCACCGGTTGAACAAGGCCTTAGACAATTTTGGAAGATTTCCACACTATTCCTGTTCTTAGGGGAGGGCTGGCAGAGGGGGCAGGGTGGAAATCTCCCCCCGGGCTGGTGACACTATGCACAGCCACTGGCCGCCACTACCATATGCTGTTTTTGCAGAGCAGGAATATGCCTGCTGGAGCTCTGTTAACACAGGTCACGGCTGCTGCTCACCTCCCACTGTGCAGCCGTGCCTGTGTCAGCTCCAAGGTAGATGGCTGCAGAGCTGAGCTATGTCTTCTCACACATAGCTCAGCCTCAGCACACACCAGCGCTGACATCCCCTTCTCTCTCTGCACAGACACGAGGACTCTGATGTAAGGGGAGGCTCTGTGCGGACTCTGATGTAAGGGGGGCCTCTGTGCGGACTCTGATGTAAGGGGGGCCTCTGTGCGGACTCTGGGTGGACTGAGAGCGCAATGCTCTGCGCTCCAAGTCCATCTTTTTTGAAGCCTATGGCTATAATCAGGTGCTTCAAAAAAACACCCCTGCCACTGTAATTCAGGTGCCCGGCATCCGAAAAGGGGTCGGACGCATAATTAGGTGGTGGCAGCGGCGGCCATGGATAGATTCATGCTATGCATGAATCTATCCATTATACATAGAGGGGGGTGGCTGGAGAGAGGGGGCAGCGCCCATGCGCCCCTACTGCACGGGCTAACACTGCTTGCATGTGATTGGGTGTTCTTTGTAAAGTGAAATTTTACCTCATTTACTAAGCTCTGAAACAACTGCACTTAGCAAAGTGCACAGCCTATTTGCCTTTAGTAAATCAACCCCAATGCATTCAGATGCTCAGCACAGGATCTAGAAGCAAGTGGGGATCACTGGAGTAGCAGTGAATGCTTCAGTGATTTTCAGCTTCCAGGGACATCAGCCAGGTATGGTGTGTGTATATATATATATATATATATATATATATATATAGTTACATTGGTCCAAGCTGGACCAATGTAACTATTGTAAAAATTTACCATAACTGGAATTGCGCTTTAATTCCTAAAGTTCCCCTTTTAAAGCGGAGTTCCACCCAAAAGTGGAACTTCCGATTAATCCACTCCTCGCCCCCTTACATGCCACATTTGGCATGTCATTTTTTGGGGGGGGGGAGTGGGGGCTTCAGGAGGAGTGGGACATCCTGTCCCACTTCCTCCTTATCGCCTTTTGGCAGCCCCTCCCTGTAGGCGATCGCCTGGGACACGTGACAGGACCCAGGCGATCGCCTGTCCAATCAGATGGCGCAGCGCCGCTCGCGCATGCACAGTGGATGCCCGGCCGTGAAGCCGAAAGCTGTCACGGCCGGTTGCCCACACTTAGAATGAAGACGCCGGCCGGAGAGGGGGAGAGAGGAGCGGAGCCCCAGCCAGCGCGTCGCTGGAACGTGGAGCAAGTCAGTGTCTGTTTATTAAAAGCCAGCAGCTACACTTTTTGTAGCTGCTGACTTTTAATAAACATTAAAAATGCCTGGAACACCCCTTCAAGTGATGATAAAATATTTGATAAATAATCAGGCCTATAGCAGAAATGTAAAATCTGCTCTGGTCCATAAGAACTCATGCCCATAGACTCGGGGGTCTGTATACCATAAAGAAGGAGCACATCTCTGCCCCTAGGAGTCACAGGTGTTTGCATACAGCCGCAGTGACTACAAGTGCACAGGCTGCTGATCGCGGCGGTCTGCAAACACCTGTGACTCCAGGGCACAGAAGTACACTTCTTCTTGACAGTGTACGGCTCCCTGCACCATGTGCGCCCCTAAGGGGTATACAAGTGCAAGAGCTGAAATGCTTAGAGGGCTCCTGTCATCCAGATGACACGACCACTGTGTTCTTTTATGCAGGCTTCATGTCTAGGGTAATAAAATCGCCCTACATTGCGTTCCATCACCTTCCTAACACTGAGAGTAAACACGCGCACCTGTTAATCAGCGACTACGATTTCTGAGTGCACACCCTCCACAAACTACCAGACGGACCTCTCTGCCCCATGTTTGCATTTAATCAGGGGAATGGTGAAGGCTCCAGGATATGTGAACCAGGATGGAAAATGTCAGATGTGGGAGAGGAAACGAGAGAAAAAAAACAGAGGAGGGAGCAGGACAAAATGGGGACAAACAAGGATTGTACACAAAGATATGTACAAATGGAATGCTACATTTACGTTAGTTTCTTGCATTTGTTTATTTAAACGCAGGAGAAATTATCTGAGAAGTACATACAAATGTTATCCTTCCCAGACCAAGTTCTTCTGAGTTTAAATGTTCTTGCGTTTAAATGGGTTCACATATACATGCATTCAGAATATCACATTCAATAGATTTTTATTAGATTTTCTGCAGATTTTTATTAGATTTTCTGCAGATTTTTATTAGATTTTCTGCAGATTTTTGTCTTTAGATTTACCAAAACAATATAATATGAGGTCAAACCTTAACTTAAAGGATCACTAAAGTAAATTTTTTTAAAAAAATTTTAAATAACAAACATGTTATACTTACCTCCACTGTGCAGCTCGTTTTGCACAGAGTGGCCCTGATCCTGGTCTTCTGGGGTCCCTCAGCGGCTGTCTCGGCTCCCCCCCCCCCCCTGCCAGGACTCAACACCTTCATGCGAGCTCGCTCGCATGGTGTTGAGTTCTTGCGGGCGCGCTCCCGTGATACAACCGGTGGCCATAGCCACCGACTGTATCACTCGGCCCCGCCCCCCGGTGCGCCGCGTCATTGGATGTGATTGACATCAGCGCGAGCCAATGGCTGCGCTGCTTTCAATCAACCAATGAATGAGCCGGGAAGATGGCCGAGAAGCCTGCGCGTTCATGACGCAGAACTTTCGAGGGGTCAGGTAAGTAAAGGGGGGGCCTCTAATCTAATCTAAATGGGGGCCTCCAATCCGCAGATGTTTTTTCATCTTAAAGTGGGGGTTCACCCTAAAAACGATTTTCTAACATTACATCCAGCTCACTCTCTACATTCACAGTATGCCGTTTTTTTTTTTTGCTGTACATACCTCGTACAGCTATTTTCTTCCCTAGCTTCCGGGTCGGGACTCCCGCGGGAGTGGGCGTTCCTATCCAGCAGGTGATTGACGTGATGACAAAAACGACCTCACCCCGTCGCATAAGGAGCGTCACGAGTTGCCGAAAGAAGCCGAATGTCGGTGCGCAGGCGCCGTATAGCGCCAACTCGCCGTTCGCGTTATTTTGGCAACTCGTGACGCTCCTTATGTGACGAGGTGAGGTCGTTTTTGTCATCACGTCAATCACCTGCTGGATAGGAACGCCCACTCCCGCGGGAGTCCCGACCCGGAAGCCGGGGAAGAAAATAGCTGTACGAGGTATGTACAGCAAAAAAAAAACGGCATACTGTGAATGTAGAGAGTGAGCTGGATGTAATGTTAGAAAATCGTTTTTCGGGTGAACCCCCGCTTTAATACATAGAATGCATTAAAGTTTTTTTTTTTTTACCTTTACAACCCCTTTAACAGTTTCAATTTGTATGCAATCAGGCAGGCCCTTGCACTAAATGGTTTTGGTAAATCTGAAGACAAAAATCTGCAGAAAATCTAATGGTGTGTATGGGGTCTTAAGCCTTGTACACACAATCCAATGTTGGAATACAGGCTAGTAAATTTTCGGCGGCCAATGATCGGTTGTCAGATTTTCTGATGGTCAGTACACAAATCCGTCACACAAAAGTTGAAAGTACAAACACGCATGCTCGGAATCAGTGCTCACCAAACACAAAATTAGCAGAAGGGGCCAAAAGGGTGGCGCTCAAGAGCTGAAATGCTTTATAGTACGTCACTACGTTCGTGTCTGTTGGCCGACAATTGTGTATACCGTTAGTATGCAAGACAAGATCCAGGCACACGACCTGAAAAATCAGATGCTCGTTTGGCCAACAATTGGAGTTGTCAGTTCATTACAGGAAGTTAGCAGCTTACTGAATTTCTGGTAGGTGAACAGGAAGTGTTCTGTACTTGCAGAATTTTTAAAGAGCTAAAACGAGAAAAAATATGAGAGATTTACTAAATATGTTTTTTGTTTTCCCAGACATACACTTTCATTTAAATAATCTCAGCAGTGAGTGCCATCGTTTTAAAAAGCTTCTTACTGTGTAAATATATATACAGACATGGGGCAGCCATGTGTTCTTATTACATATGCATGCTCTGCTTCCTACTTAGCAGTGCAACACAATGGTTTTGCTTCACTTTTCACTCTCTAACTGTAAAGCTATGATTAAAGGAGACCTATAGTGAGATAAATAGAAAGGCTGCCATTTCTGACCTCTTTCTAGGAATACTTACTACCTCACCTGGCTGCCTCAAAATATGTCACCTATGTCAGTGACCCGGAACAAGAACTGGAAGCATTGCAAATGCTCCCTCTAGTGGTCTGTGGTATTTTCTTATGTGGTTAGCATCCTAGAGAGAAAGTGGAAAACAACGTCTACTGAACATGCCAGCTGCCTGGCTGTCATTTTGATCAAATGGCTGTAAGGATTTGAATTATTACAGGGGATCTTTGCAGAACCAAAGTCCGTATTTGTTGCTTAAAAGCACCAAAGTCAGATATGCAAGCAAAGCAAACAGCATTTTCAGGAACAACCTTGTATGCATTTGTCAATGTACAGGTTTTGCGTAAAGGATAAACCTGTCCACATGACAGTGGAGGCTGGTGCTCAAAATTTTTGGGGGGGGCGCAAACGAAAAAGAAAAAAATTGCAGCCTCACTGTGTCCATCAATTGTCACCACTGTGCCATGCCATCAAATGCAGTCACTGTGCCATGCCATCAAACGCAGCCACTGTGCCATCAATTCGCACCACTGTGCCATGCCATCAAACGCAGCCACTGTGCCATGCCATCAAATGCAGCCACTGTGCCATCAATTCGCACCGCTGTGCCATGCCATCAAACGCAGCCACTGTGCAATGCCATCAAACGCAGCCACTGTGCCATCAATTGTCAACACTGTGCCATGCCATCAAACACAGCCACTGTGCCATCAATTGTCACCACTGTGCCCTTTAATTGTCACCACTGTGCCCTTTAATTGTCACCACTGTGTCCATTGATGTCACTGTGCCCTTTAATTGTCGCCACTGTGCCAAATTGTCCCCACTGTGCCAAATTGTTCCCACTGTGCCAAATTGTCGCCACTGTGCCCATTCATGCCGCTGTGCCAATTGTCCCCATTGTCGCCACTGTGCCCATTGATGTCACTGTGCCCTTCGTCGCTGCTGTGCCCTGTAAAATTCCCCTTCCTCCCCCCGCCAGGCACTTACCTTTACTGGAGTCAGCCATCCACGTCCCTCGATGTCTTCTACCGCCATTGATGCCGCTTCAGCCAATCAGGTTACCGATAGCCAGAACCGGTGAACCTGATTGGCTGAGACGCCTGTCAGTCTTATCCAAGGAACACACCGCCGGTACGTCCCGAGGATAAGCATTCGGAAGACGACTACAGCCTGAGGGCTGTACTCCGAAAGCCTATCAGAGCCACTGGCTCTGATAGGCACTTCCGTACAGCCAACCAGCTGCCGTTAATCAGGTGGCCGGCGCTCTATGTCCGGCCATCTGAATAGACCAGCGGCAGCGGCGACAATAACATACTGTAGATTCATGCAATGCAATGAATCTATGTTATTAGTCAGTGGCGGTGCGGAGAGGGGGTGGCGCTCCAGCGCCCTCTATGGATGAACCGCCACTGCCACATGAGTTAGTCTCATGTATCTATTCAGTGGGCTTGATTTACTAAAACCAGAGAGTGCAAAATCTGGTGCAGCTCTGCACAGAAACCAATCAGCTTCCAGATTTTATTGTCAAAGCTTATTTGACCGCGCTTAAAGTGGTTGTAAACCCTTAAACAAAAAAGCTCATTATGTATTACTTACCTTAGATTGAAGACCCCAAATCTGTCCTCGACCCCCTCCCCCCTCCAGCCGTGGACATCTCTCCCAGAGCTTACTTCTGGGTATCGCGGACCCGGCACTGTGATTGGCCGGAGCCGGGATGACGTCACTCCCGCACATGCGCGCAGGAGCCGCTGGTAACGGCACATCTAACTAAAGCAGAGGCCCGACGTGCCATTGCTTCAGTGCGCATGTGCCGATCACTTCAGCATATGCAGACACAGGGGGATATCTCCTAAACCGTGCAGGTTTAGGAGATATCCAGGGTAGCTACAGGTAAGTCTTAATATAGACTTACCTGTAGCATAAAGTTGTGAAAATGGGTTTACAATCACTTTAAGTTAGAAGCTGATTGGCTACCATGCAGAGCTGCACCAGATTTTGCACTCTCCAGTTTTAGTAAATCAACCCCAGTGTGTGTAATTTTCCACTGTAATCTCCAGGCACAGGTCTCCTGAAATAGACATTGCTGTTAGACATCAATATACTGAAAATTAATAGAATCAGAAGAATGTCTGTCTTTGGACGCAACACACCATGTTTCCTTAACCTCCTTATTACTGCGCCCATCTAAAAAAAAAAAACAGTGGGCAGGTAGACAAATTTTTCTGTAGTGCAGCTTGTAAACGGCACTGCAGAAAACATTTAGCCCCAGTTCACACCAGTGCTCTGTGTGATATCGCATGTGATTCGCACCGCACTGCAAGTCACATGCGATGTCTGTGCAATGCGATTTATACTACTATCTTTACTATCTGTATGGCTGAATTCTCATCCCATTTGGGCCAAACTTGCACACCTTTTTTTGGCCACACCAGTATCTCGATCTGATTCATGTCCGAACTGACAGTTCACACTGCGATATGCAAACTGATTTACGGATGTCATTAACTTTCTATTGACACTCCCAGCAGTTCACATGCGCGTCGGGTGCAGTGGATTCGCAGGGTTCCTAGTGTGAACTGAGCCTTACAGGCCTTTTAAATGCCTGTGATCAGAATATCATTAGACATCAAAGATCCCGTTCAAAATGCACAGAGTGACTCTGTGCTTTGTAATCATTGTACGTACACATTAATCAAAAGTATAAACTAAAAAATTACAACACAGCCCTCCACTTCCACCTCTGCTACTGATCACTTCTGTAAATAACACTCCTCCCTCTGAGCCCCAACAAAAGGGGGCACACTAACCACAAAGGAGGCACACTGAGCAGCCAACAGCATGAGGGTACTCATAGCAGCAAGGGGCCATATTGACGATAAAGAGGATACACTGACCAACAATTCTACGGGCCACCAACAGTTATTTGGCACTTACCAATGAGCACCAACAATGAAGGGAACAGACAACCAACTCTTAAAGGGGCACTAGCCACCATCAACCCCCTTAGAGCCCCTGCCCAATGAAATCTGAAAACTGTTCTGTGCATTACATAGTCCTGACCGCTGCACTCTGACTCCTGCACTGTAAACACAAAATAGGGATGAGCTTGGGTTGTGCTCCAGGATCAATTTGAACCCATGTTCAGCTCAATCCAGAAGTCAGCTATCAGTGTCAAGCCAATGATCTGTGAGTGGGGGAATACCCAACCTGTAGCTGCACATATACAAAGGGACTTCATTGTAACCTTAATTGACCTAACATGGCCCAGCCAGGGAAGCAGCTCATCAAACAGAATCTGTGTTTTATCAGCTTCCTTGGAGGGCAGGGGAGACATCAGGGGACTAATAGACTCCTGATGTCTTCATAAAGAGTACCTGTCACCACCCAAAGCTATCACAAGTTTTTTTTTCATCCGATTGTGATAGCAATAAAGTTAAATGAAAAACAAAAATAAAAAAATATAATAGCACCCCCCCCCCCCCCCTGCATATACAGTGGGGATCGAAAGTTTGGGCACCCCGGGTAAACATTTGTATTAATGTGCATAACAAAGCCAAGGAAAGATGGAAAAATCTCCAAAAGGCATCAAATTACAGATTAGACATTCTTATAATATGTAAAAAAAAAAGTTAGATGTTATTTCCATCATTTACACGTTCAAAATTACAGAGAACAAAAAAATGGCGTCTGCAAAAGTTTGGGCACCCTGCAGAGTTAATATCTTGTACTTCCTCCTTTGGCAAGTATCACAGCTTGTAAATGCTTTTTGTAGCCAGCCAAGAGTCTTTCAATTCTTGTTTGTATCTTTGCCCATTCTTCCTTACAAAAGTCTTTCAGTTCTTTGAGATTTCTGGGCTGTCTGTCACGCACTGCTCTTTTAAGGTCTATCCATAGATTTTCAATTATGTTGAGGTCAGGAGATTGTGAAGGCCATGGCAAAACCTTCAGTTTACGCCTCTTGATGTAATCCCCCGTGGATTTTGAGGTGTGTTTAGGATCATTATCCATTTGTAGAAGCCATCCTCTCTTTAACTTCAGCATCAAGTTACCATCCAAAATTTGCTGAAATTTTATTGAATCCATTTTCCTTCTTCTCGTGAAATGCTCCCTGTGCCACTGGCTGCAATACAACCCCAAAGCATGATTGATCCACCCCCATGCTTCACAGTTGGACAGAGGTTCTTTTCATTAAATTCTGTGCCCTTTCTTCTCCAAACGTACCTTTGCTCATTCCGGCCAAAAAGTTCTATTTTAACCTCATCGGTCCACAGAACTTGTTTCCAAAATGCATCGGGCTTGTCTATATGTTCATTTGCAAAGTTCAAACGCTGATTTTTGTGGTGAGGACGTAGAAGAGGTTTTCTTCTGATGACTCTTCCCTGAAGTCCATATTTGTACAAGTATCTCTTTATAGTGGAATAGTATACCACAACTCCAGAGTCTGCCAGATCTTTCTGGAGGGATCGTGCAGTCAAACGTGGGTTTTGAATTGCTTTTCTCACAATCCTGCAAGCTGTTCTGTCTGATATTTTTCTTGGTCTTCCAGATCTTCCTTTAACTTCCACTGTTCCTGATGACTGCCATTTCTTAATTACATTCCGAACAGAGGATATTGACATCTGAAAATGCTTTGCTATCTTCTTATAGCCTTCTCCAGCTTTGTGAGCGTCAACTATTTTCACTTTCAGTTTTCTAGACAACTGCTTAGAAGAACCCATGGTGCTGATTGTTGGGGCAAGGTCAGATGAGTCTGGGCATTTAAAACCTTTGAGATTGACATCCCCTGGTCTTCCCAGACGATGATTGAGAACAATCCATGACACTGGCAGGTCTCAGCTTTGCAAAGGGGGCAGTGCATGCTATAAATTCTGCAGGGTGCCCAAACTTTTGCAGACGCCATTTTTTTGTTTTCTGTAATTTTGAAAGTGTAAATGATGGAAATAAAATATAACTTTTTTTTTACATATTATAAAAAAAATTCTAATCTGTAATTTGATGCCTTTTGGAGATTTTTCCATCTTTCCTTGGCTTCGTTATGCACATTAATACAAATTTTTACCTGGGGTGCCCAAACTTTCGATTCCCACTGTACAGGCAAATGCAAAACCCACACGTAGGTCCAGCACACATATGTAAACGGTGATGGCATCACACATGTGAGGTATCACAGTGAACATGGAGTGAGAGCAATATTTCTAGGGCCATATTTCATGACTAACACTAAACTGATAACCTGTAAAGGCTTTTAAAGTCTCACCTATAAACATTTTAGGTATTGTAGTTTGTCACAATTCTACATCTTCACGTTTGGTATCCATTTACCATCTCTTTTTATATTTTACCCCAAAAATTGGGTATTACATTATGGGAGCGCGCTAAAAATAATTTAAGTGTATTTTTTCCAGAAAATTTGTGTTTGATAAATGGCTGCACAAATATTGCGTGACATAGAAAATTGCAACAGCCACCATTTTATTTTCTAGGGCTTTTGCTTTTAGAAAATATTTAATGCACAAAAAAATGCAAATTTTAACAGGTGTGTGAAAAATGTCAAAATTGTCCTGGAAAACTAGTGGTTAAATACCAAAAGAAAGCTCGACCTGTCTCATAAAGTGATATCAAATTAAAGTGGAGTTCCACCCATAAATATAACATTACATCAGTAGTTTTAAAAAAATGTCATTAGTCCTTTACGAAAAAAAACATTTTTGTAGATGCTTTCAAAGTGTTGTTGCTAGGCAGAATAGTTAATCTTCCCTCTTCCTGCACCTAGGTGCTTAAGCTTCACCGCACAGACTCCTGGGAATGTAGTGGGTGTAACTTTCCAGGAGTCTGTGCACTCCCCAGTCTCAAATAATCATGTGACTTGGACAGCACAGGTGCTAAAACCTGATCTGACCCTGCTTGTGCAGCACTGAGCATGTGCGAGATTTGCAAGGCTGAAATCCAGGAAGTCATACAGTCTGGCTTCATGATGCCCACACATAAGATGGCCCCAGTCAATTTCTATTTTATAAAGTGTCTAAATGCTGTAACAACCTAACAAAACGGACCTTAGTTTACAGACTAACTTTACTAGAATACATTAAGCTTGTGTATTACAGGGGTATTTATATTTAAAAAGTGAAATTGTGGCCGGAACTCCGCTTTAATTTGGGTACAGTGTTGTATGACCGAGTAGTTATCAGCCAAACTATCACAGCACTTTCGGTTTTAAACTGGTTTCATGTTTATGTGAAGTAAAGAGACCCACAGAACAAAAACAAACAAATCCAGGGCAGTGTTTTGTTTTTAAAATTAATCTGATTGGTTCTGAGGAGTTTTAGACACACAGTAATGACAGCTTAGACCACCGTGAAAATCTCCCAGTACAATGGTTATAAGGAGCCAGACAAGCAGGAAGTGTGGAGATCACAGCAGAATTACAGCTACTTCAAAGCAAAAACGAACAATGAGGACATGAAACCAGTACTGCAGTAAGGTAAAGGAAGCTATTTAGCTAAAAAAAAAAATTCCTTTAGTGACCCTTTAAAAATAATTAGTTTTTGAACCTGTATAATAGCTGGAAAGAGAGAGACACTGGAAAGTCAGATAGACTATTGGTTATTACCCATAATCCCTCCCCCCATGTGTCTGTTCACATTGTTATGATCTGAGGCCAAACTTGGTTCTAAGCCAAGAAATAATTAGGTTCTTTGCCAAGAACAAATTAGGTAATAATTGAGCTGGAATTACTCTCCATTTAAAGTTGAACTCCAGGCAAACAACTAAATACACAGATGGAATACATATCATGGAGCTGCTTTACCTGTCAAAGGATTTGTATTTTTGTCCATCCAGTTATGAGATTTGCACAGCTATGCTACACAGCACAGACCTGTCTTGCAGGGCAGGAGACCTTATTTTTTCTTGGCCGCAGTTAAAAAAAAAAAAAAAAAAAAATAGGTCTCTTACCCACCCCCCAAAGAAAAGCAGCAGATAAATATAGGCCGATGCAATCTAAATTCTTGACTACAGGTGGTGCTCGGCAGCAGCGGCAATGCAGATGGGAGCGGAAGTTAAGAGAATTTCCTCAGTTACCCGTGAAGTGATCCAGATTGGATGCACATGCGCCATTAGACCCTGGTGACCATCTTAGGTCAAGCAGAGTCTATTTACTGGTCTGTAGTTCTCAGTAGGGGTGCAACGGATCAAAAAACTCACAGATCGGATCGATCCTCGGATCAGGAGTCACGGATCGGATCATTTTCGGATCAGCAAAAAAAAGATTTATGAAAAAAAGTCGGATTCAAGTCTGGGCTCTAGCTGGGCCAATGGCTCTGTCCACCATTGTCCCCCACTCGTCATCACCATCACTGTTCCAGACAAGTCCAACATTGCCCCCACACTATTAAAGAACACTGAGTCCCCGTCCTTCATAGCAGCGCTTACTTTTCCCCCTCAAGCTCCACACGTTCATCCTGATTCCCAGAGCGCCGCCAAGACAGCCAGCCAATCCGGGCAGCCTTCCTGTCATCTGTAATTGTAAACATTGGTATCCAATAAATGACTCTCTAAAAGCCACAGAATAGCTCCCACTGAGCCAACCAAATCATTAGTGGCGACCACAATCACATAAACTAATTAGTTCCTGTTGCTAGCTCACAACTTCGAGGCATGCACTTCTTTAAAAGGCTAACCAACACGATTACTGACAACCGAACAGAAGGCAAAGTCATCTTCCCCGATAAATATAAGCAGGCAATCAGAATGACAAAATCAGGAAACCCATTTCCATCACAGAGTTATGCCGCGTACACACGATCGGAAATTCCGACAAGAAAACCGTGGATTTTTTTCCGATGGAATGTTGGCTCAAACTTGTGTTGCATACACACGGGCACACAAAATTCCGACCGTCAAGAACGCGGTGACGTACAACACTACAACGAGCTTAGAAAAAGTTCAATGATTCCGAGAATGCGTCAAATTGATTCGGAGCATGCGTGTTTTTTTTGCAAATCGGAATTGCATCCAGCTCTCAAATTTTTGCCGTTGGAAATTCCGACAGAAAAAGTCCAATGGAGCCTACACACGGTCGGAATTTCCGAGCAAAGGCTCACATCGGACTTTTTTTGTCTGAATTTCCGATCATGTGAGCATTAGTGACTTAAAGAGCAGCCATGTACCCAGTGCCGGCCCAAGACATTGTGCTGCCTGGTACCAAGAATGAAATGCTGCCCCCCCCCCCCAAAAAAAAATTACGCCCACCAAAATGCCCCCACATCCATTATTTTATATCATGATAACTAAAGTGGACCCATCATGGCTCTATACATGTATATAGGAGTATAACGAGGACCTGTTATGGTTGTTTACATGTATAGGAGTATAACGAGGACCTGTTATGGCTCTATTCATGCAATTAACCCCACAGTGGAGCGGAGCTGGTGGAATGGGATGGCGTGTGGGCGGCAATTTGCCACCCCCCTGAAAGTGCTGCCTGGTACAATGGTACCATCGGGTCCCATGGTAGGGCCGGCCCTGCATGTACCGTGTTGGAGTGTGCTATACCCATGCACCAAACCCAAAACTTTGCTTTCATTCATAACTGTCTAAAACTCATAATGTAGAAAATGAAAGGAAGTCATAAGGATGCCAGGTGTATAACCTTATAGGGCAATGCAAAAATACAAAATGATGGAATGGATATACATTTGCCTTCATTGTAGGGAAGTAACAACCAGACAGCAAGTACTGTATGTCTTTAGCTGCCGTTGGTCAATCTGGAGATGTATAGGGTAGGGTCAGTATCCTGGCCACATACCACAACCCAAAAGGCATGGGTTGATACTGAGGGTTACTAAAAGTCTCAGCTACCCATCAAAAATAAATATGTAACAGTACCCTTTCATCCTGGGAAAATAATACACTTCTATCAATCCACCATCTCCACAAAAATCTCCCCTTTCCTCCTACAATTAAACCCAAATTTTCCCAATAAATCTAAGTGTCCATAATAAAAAATAAAGAAAAAGAATCAAGAAATTTTGCCATGTGATTTTCTATATAAAAAAAAAACACTTGTGCACTGTACACCCCTGATAAAGCCTTGTTTTGAGGTGAAACATGTTGGGATTTTTGTGTTTTTTTATTATTTTTCTTTATTTTTCATTATGGGCACTTAGATTTATTGAGGCAATGTGGGTTTAGTTGTAGGAGAACTCCTCTAAGTCATTAAACACACAAGCTTTTAGGACACGTTCCCTTCTTCAGGTCAACAATTCCAAAAATGGTTCGGATGCCTACATATTTATACAGTACACAGAGTTACATAGAGAAGCAGTGAAATACAACCATTACTATAATGCAACTCATTCTTGATGCACTTTAGTAGTAATGGTTATTGTAAAGGGCTAAGCTAAATAGATAGTAATCAGACCTAGAGAGTGTTATTGGAGTAATTAACTTTGAGATAAGAAGTCCAGAAATGTAGATGAGTTCTTCCAAAATGAGACTTTACATTGCCCTGAATGGGTAGAGTGGCAGTGTCTCTTTAAACTAACACCTCGTTTTGTATACACATCTTATACTACATGCTGCGTTGTCAGAGCTGCCAAGAACTACTGATCCATAAGGAGGGGATTAAATACAAACTACTGTGAGGAAATCTAACCACTGGAATCCCTGAGAGACAAAAGAATTTGGAATGTGATTCAACCTGTCAGTAAATTTGCACAACTAAAATATCACTTTTCAGCAGTTAGCATTCTTGGAATTCTGCTGTTGGATGGATGTTACTTGCCCACCCTTGGCTAAGGTGCCCACCTCTGGCATAAGTGCCCACCTCTGGCATATGTGCCCATCCCTGACATAAGTATCCATCGCTGGCATAAGTGCCCATCCCTGGCATTAGTATCCATCACTGGCATAAGTGTCCATCCCTGGCATAAGTGTCCACTCCTGGCATATGTGCCCATCCCTGGCATAGGTGTCAACTCCTGGCATATGTGCCCATCCCTGGCATATGTGCCCATTCCTGGCATAAATATCCATCGCTGGCATAAGTGCCCATCCCTGGCATAAGTGTCCACTCCTGGCATATGTGCCCATCCCTGGCATAAGTGTCAACTCTTGGCATATGTGCCCATCCCTGGCATAAGTGTCCACTCCTGGCATATGTGCCCATCCCTGGCATAAGTGTCAACTCCTGGCATATGTGCCCATCCCTGGCGTAAGTACCCATCGCTGGTATAAGTGTCCACTACTGACATTAATGTCCACCCCTGGCATTAGAACCCATGCCTGGTAGAAGTGTCCATCCCTGGCACTGCCAATGAAAATGAGGGTCCCACATCTCAGCTGTCATTTTTGAATGCATTCCAGAAAATAAACAAAAAAATCTCAAAGGTCATTTTTATACATGGGTCCTGAAATGTCTCTGAACACTAAGAACTCATAACAGCACCCAATTTTTTACTGTAATAGGCTGTCAGAGCCAAGACCTAAGATGACATCTCTGTAGCCGCCGGCTGTATCACGGTAGCGCGCCTGGAAGCTAACCCCCTTGGGAGAAAGCTTCCCATGAAGGGGGTTAGCTGATGTGGGGAGGAGCCAAGACAGCCGCCGAGGGACCTCAGAAGACCAGGATCGGGGCCACTCTGTGCAAAAAGAGCTGCACAGTGGAGGTAAGTACCTTTACAACCCCTTTAAGGTAAAAAATCTTCAGCTTTTAGAACCACTTTGGGGACTTGCACACAGTACTGATGTTGGAACATCAGTATTCCTGGCCAGAATATATTGGCCCGAATTCACATACATCGGCGCATATTTATGCCGCCGTAGGGTATCTCTTTTACGCTACGCCGGCGCAGCGCACAGAGGCAAGCACTGGATTCACAAAGCACTTGCTCCCACTCGCTGTTAAAGATACGCTGGGTTTCCTCGGCGTAAGCCAGTGGAAGTGGAAGTGGGCATGAGGCTTGCTAATGAGGCGTGACAAAATGCAAATGATGGGCCAAGCGTCATAGAAGTACTTAAAACGAACGGCGAATGCGCCGTCCCGTGGCCGCATCCCAGTGCGCATTCTCAGAATCACGTCGGAACAACTGCCTAAGATACGTCAATTCACTGCCTACGACGTGAACGTAACCTACGCCTAGTCATATTCACGTACAACGTAAACGACAAAAGATGCGACGGCTTGTGTTCCCTGGTCCATACCTTTGCATGAGTTGCGCCTCCTATATGGGGAATAACTTTACGCTGGACGTACGACTTACACAAACCGCGTAAATGATGCGCTGGGCGCAACTACGTTTGTTAATCGGCGTATCTGCCTCATTTGCCTATGTGCATAGAAAATCTATGGGAGCAGCAAATGCGCCCAGCGTAAATATGCGCCCACGATACGACGGCGTAGGCAAGTTACGTCGGTCGTAGGAAACCTATTTTCAGACGTATCTAGTTTTGTGGGCACGGCGCACAGATACGACGGCGCATAGTTACACTTACGCGGCGTATCTCGAGATATGTCGGCGTAAGTGCTTTGTGAATCCGGGCCATTGTGTTTTTTTGGTCTGTATTTGTGCATATTTGCGAGCGTACATGTGTAAAATAAATTCTAGCTCTTTTTTAGGGTTTCAGAGTCTAATAATGTTTTTGAAGCCAAGCTATATTTCTTGACAGCCATGTACATTCCCCATGCCATGCCTGTCTCTACAGGCTGCAATGCATAATAAGGTCACTATAGCGGGCAGCTCCTGGCTAAAGTCCCCCGACCTCAACTCACAATTGTGTCATTGCCTTCTGGAGATACAAGACTAGTCTGACCCGTTCCTGATACTACGGATACACTGCACTGACATGCATATGGTTGCAGGCTCTTCATTCTGCAGGTGTGCTAACTAATAGATTCTTATCAGGTCAAAGCATCACATAACTGCCTGAAACAGTAACAGCATCAAGGTATAATGAGACAAAGACGCAATTCCACAAACTGATAAATCAGTAGTATGGCCTGCGGAAGTAATCCTGGCCATAGATGGGACATTTAGGGCTTTCATTTTACAATCTTAATTAGATATGCCAATAACTATGCAGTGTAAGAGCCTGTGGGGCAGATCCACAGAGATCTGCACCCGCGCAGCGTATCAGAGATACACTACGCCGCCGTACCTTACCTGGCTTTAGTTCGAATCCAGGAAGATTTCGCGCCGTAAGTTACGGCGACGTAGTCTATCTCTGGCGGCGGAATTCAAATCGGCGATTAGGGGGCGTGTTTCATTTAAATGAAGCGCGTCCCCGCGCAGAATGAACTGCGCATGCGCCGTCCCGAAATTTCCCACCGTGCATTGTGCTAAATGACGTCGCAAGGACGTCATTTTTTTTAACATAGACGTGACTTACGTACATTCCGATTCACGGACGACTTACGCAAAAAAAAATAAATTCAAATTAAACGCGGGAACGACGGCCATACTTAACACGTCTAACTATACGCTGCAAAACCCCAGCTTTAACTATACGCCGGAAAAAGCCGACTAGAGACGACGTAAGAGAATGCGACGGCCGCGCGTACGTTCGTGGATTGTCGGAAATAGCTAATTTGCATACCCGACGCGGAAAACGACGCAAACTCCACCCATCGGACGCCAAAGTATTGCATCTACGATCCGAAGGTGTACGAAGCCGTACACCTGTCGGATCTAACCCAGATGCCGTCGTATCTTGGTTTGAGGATTCAAACTAAAGATACAACGCGGGAAATTTGAAAGTATGCCGGCGTATCAGTAGATACGCCGGCGTACTCTCTCTGTGGATCTGCCCCTGTCTGTTTGGATACAATTTGGATCAGTTGTTTAGGTAGACCCTCTCATTGTGCAGTTTTGATTAATTTAAAAGAGATTTATAATCACAGTGTGGCACATATAATCAGCTTTGCGATTCCTGTCCATGGGTGGAAAGCTCGGGTTGCTTGGTAGGGATCGACCAATTATCGGTAAGGCCGATTATTGAAGGCCGATATCAGCATTCTCTAAATCGGTATCGGTCGCAAACTAGACCGATATTACCGATATTGCTATTTTTTTTTTTTAATGTACAGAATATTGGCAGACAAAAGCGGCTATCGGCCTGAGAGGTTGCCGAAATATCAGTATCGTATCGGCACGATATCGGTCGATCCCTATTGCTTGGTGCCTTTTTCTAATTTAAAATCCATCAGCAGCTGTTAATGGGTTCAAGGGAGCCACCATTCATAGAGTTTGCTGTGGTTGGGACACAAATCCGTGGGTGCTAACACCACATTTGCTGCATCCTTCAGCGTGCCAATCTGCATTTAGCTCCAAATTTTAGGTGTCTTTCCAAGCACAGGTACCAGAGCTGTAGCATCACTAGGGACACACGCTGCAACTTGCATTGAATTCTGCTTGGGGTAGATAAAGAACATTGAAAACAAATTCTGCCCAGGGTACCAGAGGGCCCGTATAGTGGATTGGGGATATGCATTGTCCATATTGTACATATCTGCCTGTGAGCTGTAGCGAAGCTTGCCATGTAAAGCAAAATATCTTAAGTTTGTAGAAATAGTGTGCCATGTAAAATGAAACATGGACTACAGCCATGGTCAACGCCATGTCAGTTGCCACTACAGTAGGGTTGGCACCCCGGACAGTTCGGGTTTTGAATCATGTGTCCGGGTTTCAGTCCACCTGGAACCGGGAAACATTATTCACACAGGAATGTGGCTCAGAACAAGGCCTGACAGGAGGATGAGGGGGCACTATGTGCATTGTGTACCGCATTACTATTCTCTTTGGAGTGCCCAAAGATGTCCCAGTTCTGTTACAGTGTATACTAAAACAAAAAAATATTACTGTGTGTGGACTTGTTTCATCAGAAATTTCCGATCGTGTGTGGGCCCCAACCTGAACGGTTTAGGAGATATCCCCTGCAATTGCATGTGCTGATGTAATCGGCACATGCGCACTGAAGCAATGGTGCGTACGTGCCGCTGCTTTCAGTGACTGTGGCGTTACCGGCGAGACTGTGGCATTTGTGCGAGTGACATCATCGCGGATCCGGCCAATCACAGCGCCGGAGCCGTGATACCCGCAAGTAACTCCGGGGCGACATGTCGCCGGCCGGTGCTGTGTCGGGCACCGCACCGGGGGCTTCGATCCCAAGTGAGTATTACATAATGAGCTAGTACGCTATGCATATTAGCTCATTATGCCTTTGTCTTGCAGGTGTTTTTTAATTTTTTTTGCAAAGTGGGTTTAAAACCACTTTAATGCATGCTAAATAGAACTCAAGGCAAGCTAAGGCTGCATTCACACCTGAGCGTCGGTCGTTCGGCGTTTTTTTCAGCGTTTTTTTCCGGCGTTTTGTCGCGCTTATTAATGCTTATTTGCGCGTTTGCATACAGCATTGTCTGACGTTTTTGTACTTTGACGTTTTTTATTTTAGCCAATAGGAAAAACTAACATCTTTTCATCACTTGTTGCTATGTTGGTAGATTTTTTTAATCTTCTGCATGGGTGACAAGTTCTATTGATTAAAGCGACGAAACGCCCGTAGCAAACGCCTGTTGTCGCACAAGTCGCTTGAATCGAGCGTTTCCATTACTTTGTATGGGAAATGGAAACGCTCAAATACGCCCAAACCGCCCGATACGCGCGACAAAAAAGGGTCCGGAACTTTTTTTGGCTACAGGCGATGGGCGTCAGGCGCATCAGCGTTCAGATGTGAACCATCCCCATAGACTTTCATGTATTTTGGTCCCTCTGTCGTTTGTGAGCGTCGCGCTACAGGCGACAAAACGCCTAGGTGTGAATGGGCTCTTAAAGCGGATGTGCCACTAAACAAATATATTAAAAGCCAGCAGCTACAAATACTGCAGCTGCTGACTTTTAATATAAGGACACTTACCTGTCCTGGAGTCCAGCGGTGATCGCAGCAGATGACGAGCCGATCGCTCGTCACCCTGCTGCTCCCCCCTCCATCCACGGTGAGGGAACCAGGAAGTGAAGCGCTCCGGCTTCACTGCCCGGTTCCCTACGGCGCATGCGCGAGTCGCGCTGCGCCCGCCGATTGGCTCCCGCTGTGTGCTGGGAGCCGAGTGTTCCCAGCACACAACGGGGGACGGACGGGAAGGGGAAAAAAAACCCGTCCTTTGCCCGTATCGTAGGGCCGGAAGTGGGTGCAGATACCTGTCTGTAGACAGGTATCTGCACCCCCCTCCCCCCTGAAAGGTGTCAAATGTGACACCGGAGGGGGGGAGGGTGCCGATCAGCGGGACTCCACTTTAGAGTGGAGATCCGCTTTAAAGGTCTGATAATAATACTGCAATTAATGGAATAAAGAAATAAATACTTCAGCATGCCTTCAATGATGAATCAAGCAGAGCCAGCATATTTTTTTTATTGTTAAAGTACCCGTGAACCCTAATGTCACAAAATATATTTTTTAGTGTATAGTTTTATAAAATACAGATTTTGTTTACTTTTTTTCGTTGCATTTCATTTTTGCTGATCTCCTGCTAAACAGCAATCAATGCAAGCTAAAAGGTCATACACAAATACTGGAGGGGAAACAACTTTAGCATGCCGATTGGATAGAATATTGAATCATGAGTAAGTACTGTAAAAATGCATTTTTTTTTTTTTACTCCTTGCACCCGATCATGTATTCTTCACAAAGTGAAACTTCATCACATTCACTAAGCTCTGGGGAAAAGAAGTGCAACTGCACTTGCAAAGTGCACAGTCTATTGGCCTTTAGTAAATCCAACTCCTATGCATCACATCTTCCAACTCTGCTGTAGAGTCAGAAGTTTAAATAGAAGGTTCCAAAAACACACAGATTTTTCCATTGCACAGTGGTGACAATATATTATACTACTTGCCGCTCGGTCACAGTAGATTTATTACTAAGACCAAGCGGCAGTGGCAGGCTCGGCAACGTAAATAAATGTTGCCAGCTTGCTTCTGGGTTTGGGGCCAATAATTTATGGCTTAGACCTGCTGATTGGCTGTGTCCAATCACAGCACAGAGTCCAGTGTGTACAAACATACAGGAAAGACTCTGTACACAGAGCATCGATCTGGCTGTTTCTTTTCCCTGTAAAGCAGGGAGAAAAAACAACCGGCTCTTTTAGTAAAAGCAGCAGATATTACACACATTACACTTATTAGGCACACAGTTAAAGTGATTGTAAAGGCTTGTTTTTTTTGTAAAATAACAAACATGCCTATACTTACCTGCTCTGTGTAAGGCCCCTTTCACACTGGGGCGGGAGGTGCGCTGACGGTATAGCGGTGCAGTTTTAACCCCCGCTAGCGGCCGAAAAAGGGTTAATACCGCCCACAATGCGCCTCTGCAGTGGCGCATTGCCTACAGTATTACCGCAGTTTCACATTGCTTTCAATGGGAAGAAGCGGTAAACACACCGCTCCTTCACCGCTCCAAAGATGCTCCTAGCAGGGCTTTTGGAGCGGTCCTGTTAGCGCACCGCCTCAGTGTGAAAGCACTCGGGCTTTCACACTGAGACAGCAGGGCAGGAGTTTTTCAGGCGGTATTTAGGCGCTATTTTTGGCGCTAAAACGCCTCAGTGTGAAAGGGGTCTAAGGGTTTTCCACATAGCGGCCCTGATATTCCCTTTCTGGGGTCCCTGACGGCGCTCCTGGCTCCTTCTCCTCCTCATTGAGTGCCACCAAGGAGAGCTGTAATCCATGGGGGCAATCTTGCGGGCACACTCCCAAATCCTGCATAGAATGCATTAAGGGGTTAAAGGAGTTGTAAACCCTCAGGGTTTTTTCACCTTGCCCCAGATGTTAACCCCTTCCTAGCTAGTGTCATTGGTACAGTGACAGTGTACAGTATTATTACTGATCACTGTATTAGTGTGACTATACCCTCCCAGCGAGGGTCTGTTAGTGCCAAATACCCCGCCACCATAGCACAGTTCCACTATAAGTCACTGATCACCGCCGTTACCAGTATAGCATCATAGCTGCATAAATTCCAGTATATATACCAGAGCTTGTAGACGGTATAACTGTCACCCAAACCAAACAATACACACTTATTGGGAATTTTAATATTTTTTTTTACCAAAGACGTGTAGCGGAATACATTTTGGCCTAAATTTATAAAGAAATTCGATTTTTTTATTAATTTATTGGATATGTTTAATAACAGAAAGTTTTTCCCAAATTTTTCATTTGCATAATAAAAAATAAAAAAGCCAGAGGTGATCAAATGCCAACAAAAGAAATCTCTATTTATGTAAAAAATAATTATATAAACGTCAGTTAAAGCAGCAAAAAAATGCCCTGGTCATGAAGGGGGTAAAACCTTCCAGAGTTCAAGTGGTTAAAAAAAAAAAAAAATTGTATTTGCTTCATTCTGATATTCCACATGCTGACATTAAACAATTATAAAAAAAAATAGTAAATTTCTTGTGGTTTTGGGAAGCAAGCAGACCAAGCGAATAATCTCCATAGACAATATCAGAGGCACCTGCAAGTCGCAAATGGCTTCTGAGCCACCGGCACTGATTTATATGGAGCTCTGTGATAACATGGAACATCGCCAAATAACTGAACCAATATCCTAAGGATGATGTTCTCTGTCTAACAAAATCCACACAATGCATTTATCATTACAGATGACACCGACGCATCAAAACCATCAAACCCCGGGTAACCTGGGGGCTTCTAGAACAAAACTCTGCATGGCAGGAGAGCGGAGAGAATGCTTTCAACAGGTCCGTCGTCACTCAATACATTACAAAGCGCTGTGTGTCATCATCCCAGAGAAGAATGACAGATAGATACATACCTACTAATCCCAGCAGCTGGGATCACAGTATAGACTCCAGAAGCTTAGGTATAAAAAAACATATTTCATTCTTTAATGATCGATATATCTTACACACTGAATAAAAGAGATACAGTATTAAACCCCCAAAATACATAATATACTGCAGCCTACCAATCCTTAGTGGTTGCTGCATTTGTTTTCTTTCTATTCTTTCCTGTTGATCCTGCCACACTTCCGATCACAGAGGCCCAGATTCTCAAAGGAGTTACGCCGGCGTATCTCCAGATACGCCGTCGTAACTCTGAGTGTGAGGCGTCGTATCTATGCGCCTGATTCTTAGAATCAGTTACGCATAGATTTGTCTTAGATCCGACCGGCGTAAGTCTCTTACGCCGTCGTATCTATGTTGCATATTTACGCTGGCCGCTAGGTGGCGCTTCCGTCGATTTACGCGTCGAATATGGTAATGAGCTAGATACGCCGATTCTCAAACGTACGTGCGCCCGGCGCATTTTTTTACGTCGTTTACGTAAGGATTTTTTGGGCATAAAGTTACCCCTGCTCTATGAGGCGTAGATGAGGCGTACCAATGTTAGGTATGGACGTCGGAACAGCGTCTAATTTTTCACGTTTTACGTCGTTTGCATAAGTCGTCCGTGAATGGGGCTGTGCATAAGTTACGTTCACGTCGAAAGCGTTGAGTAGTTGCGGCGTAATTTGAAGCATGCGCACTGGGATACGTCCACGGACGGCGCATGCGCCGTTCGTTAAAAGCGTCAATTACGTGGGGTCAGGATTAATTTCCATAAAACACGCCCACCACTTCCACATTTGAATTAGGCGTGCTTACGCCGGCCCAGTTACACTACGCCGGCGTAACTTAAAGCGCAAGCTCTTTGAGAATACGGGACCTGCCGCTCTAAGTTACGGCGGCATAGTGTATCTGAGATACGCTACGCCCGCCTAAAGATAGGCGGATCTACGTGAATCTGGGCCAGAGTGTCTCCACTCTGGATAGAGGAACAATGGAGGCACCCTTGGACAGGAGCTTTGTCAATCTGGAGAGAGGGTAGCTTTAGATACACCGACAGATTTAGATGGACTAAGGCTGGCAATAAACGGTTCAAATCTCAGCTGGTTTAGCAAGAACCCGACCAAGATTCAAACCAATAATGGGCAGGCTGAATACAAGCTGATCGATCAATCAACTTGGGTACAACCAGCCTGCCAGGTTCTCTTCCGATTATCGCAAGTGGCTGCTCTAGTAGATAGCAATAATCACTGTCTTCTCCTGGTGGGGGCAGCTTCCCCTGAACACCCCTGCCGGAAGGAGACAATTGCTGATTCCCATGTCAGCACTGTCTGGCTCCATTCACACCTGAGCGATCCGGATCACGGGCGGAATCGCCACGAATCCCCTGCAATTCCAGAATCGCAGCAGAACAGATTTGGGATGCCATTATTATTATTGCACCCAAATGTGGTGCAATTTTGCTGCAATTGTCAAGTGGCAAAAATCGCAACCACGATGCTCCTGGCTCTCTGCCAAGATTTGGTACATGAACTTCTTTGGACCATTTTTGGAGCAGAGGGAGGCCCATTCAAATGAATGGAGCCACTCCACAAACGCTCTACTGAAAAATCTTGGTGTTGATGGGGGAATCATGCAAATTTATTTCCTGCAACCCGTGGTTGCAGGAAAGAAGTTTGCACTGTGTATGGCTGGCCTTACAAATTAAAGCTAAACTTTTCAAGCACTTAGGCCCCTTTCACCCGGGCGGACCGTTCAGGTCCCCCTGTCAGTTTTTTTTAGGTGGACCTGAACGGGCGCTCCGTGCACCTCTATGGAGCGACAGATGTCAGCGGTGACATGTCCGCTGACATCCAACCCGCTAAAGTGTGACGGATGGAAACCCTATTTTCCATCCGTCTGGCGGATCGGATGAAAACGGACTCTACGGTCCATCTTCATCCGATCCCCCGTAGAGGAGAGTGGCGCTCTGATAGGTCGGTCCCTGCACAGTGCGCAGAGACCGACCTGTCATCTGCCTACTCAGCGGGGATCGACGAAGCGATCCCCATTGAGCAAAGCGGAGCCCGCACACGGACACGTACGTGTGAAAGGGCTGGTTTTTTTCCCCATAAAAAAATAAAAGCAGGCCATTGTAAGCACCCCTGTCGGAGTCGGGTTCACACACAGGCGGCACGACTTTGGGGGCACCTCAGCAAGGCGATCTCAAGACGACTTAAGAGGCAACTTGCAAAATGACTTCTGTATTTAAGTTAATGCAAGTCGCCCCCATTCCATTGAATAGAGCGGACCGCGACTTGTAAGGCGGCTGAGTCCCTGTGTGGACCAGCTCTCAGTGTTAAATGGTTTGTTTCAACGCTCTAACTGCCACTTTTGTTGGACAGCTTGGTCCAGTAAAGTTGAAGGCTGGCTTCACACCTATGCGAATTGGATGCAGTTTTCCACATCCAATTCTCATGACAGGAGATTGTGACCAGGTCTCTATGGAGCTGGTTCACATATCTCCGTTGCGGCTGTGGATTGCACAGAAAGCTGTGCGTCTTTGGCTTTGTTTCAGGGCCGAATTCAGGCGCAAATTGAAACGGAGAACAGGGACTCACCGGACCCCCTGCTGCAAGCCGCATCCGTCGGAGGTGTGACCCCAGCCGAGAAGTAACTGACTTAGGATTACCAGGTGGCAATAAAAAAGAAAAGAACTAATGACTGGTAAGCTGCAATATATTACATTTTTGTTCATTCATTATTTTGCTTGTAGTTTTTTTTTTTTTTACAGTTTTGCATCTTATGGTTCTGCTTCTGTAATACAACTACAAGGCCCAGCATGCCCCTTGGACACCCTGCGTCTTGTAGTTTCATCGCCAGAAAATGTGGTCCTGATGCGATGAGCTTCCCCCCCGGTACACCTGCATCCCCCAGCATGCCCCTTGGACACCCTGCGACTTGTAGTTCCATCACCAGCAGATGTGGTCCTGATGCGATGAGCTCCCCCCCCCCCCCCCCGGTACACCTGCATCCCCCAGCATGCCCCTTGGACACCCTGCGTCTTGTAGTTCCATCGCCAGAAAATGTGGTCCTGATGCGATGAGCACCCCCCAGTACACCTGCATCCCCCAGCATGCCCCTTGGACACCCTGCGACTTGTAGTTCCATCACCAGCAGATGTGGTCCTGATGCAATGAGCATCCCCCCACCGGTACACCTGTATCCCCCAGCATGCCCCTTGGACACCCTGCGACTTGTAGTTCCATCACCAGAAAATGTGGTCCTGATGCGATGAGCATCCCCCCCCCCCCCCCCCCGTACACCTGCATCCCCCAGCATGCCCCTTACCACATTGCTCATGAAGTCCGCCTCGGTCAAGTCCTCCAGCTCCAGGAAGGGGCTGTGAAAGGTGCGCTCCTGCGGCATGGTGACACCCTCCATGGTCCCAGGTCGCCGGAGATCTCGCTGTCAGGTGTCGCAGAGCTGGCGATGGGCCATGGGCACTGGGGTCCACAGCTGGACGGAGGGGTATGAGCTTCGAAGGGGGGGGGGGGGTTATACTTCCAAATCCAAAAAAGTTTGGGCAGAATCTAAACTTTTTTTTTACTTTCTTGGAACAAGAAACAAATAAAAAATGCAGGAATGGCAGAAGAACAAAATTCTTTTGGGATAATAAAAATGTGGGGATGAGTGATTTCAGGGAGGAGGAGAAGTGGGGGGGGGGGGGGGGGGGGTGAAGTTATAGGGGATGTCTATGTATTAGCAGCATATGTCAGGAGGGGGGGGTCCCCAGTATTGGGGTGTCTGATGCTGAAGGGGTGACAAGGAAGGAGGGGAGCTTTGGATGCCTAGGCAGGAATGGTGTGCAGTCTCCGGGGTCAGCTAGGCTCAGCAGGCCCTGATCTCTCCCAATACATGATGATGATCAGCTCTCCCCCGTTCTCTCCCGGTGTCTCCTTAGCGCTGCCGCCTGCTTGTGTCTCCCGGTGACTCGCTCCAGCTGTCAGCTGCAGAAAGAGCCCGGCCCCGCCCCTCGCACGCTGCACGAGCCGGAGTACCTCTTAGGCCACGCCCTCTCCCATGAATATACAATCGCCAGGGGGCACGCCCCTTTATTAACCCTCTGTGCCCTGCAGGCTCTGTCCTGTTAGGAGGGAGGTACGATGTGTGTACAGCTCTGCACCCTGATGCATGTCACTGAAGATCCAGTGTGGGGACGAAAAGGTTAACAATGTGCACTTATGACCAGTGAGTCACCAGCACTGCAACCAAACTCCTCCTCTGACTATTCTTCTCCATATCTATCAATTAGCCCAACATTGGCTGTAACCTGCATGTCATAGGGATCTCAGGGGAGTGCGGACACATTGGCTGTACCCTGCATGTCATAGGGATCTCAGGGGAGTGCAGACACATTGGCTGTACCCTGCATGTCATAGGGATCTCAGGGGAGTGCAGACACATTGGCTGTAACCTGCTTATCATAGGGATCTCAGGGGAGTTCAGACACATTGGCTGTACCCTGCATGTCATAGGGATCTCAGGGGAGTGCAGACACATTGGCTGTAACCTGCATGTCACAGGGATCTCAGGGGAGTTCAGACACATTGGCTGTACCCTGCATGTCATAGGGATCTCAGGGGAGTGCGGACACATCGGCTGTACCCTGCATGTCACAGGGATCTCAGGACAGTGCAGACACATTGGCTGTACCCTGCATGTCACAGGGATCTCAGGACAGTGCAGACACATTGGCTGTAACCTGCATGTCATAGGGATCTCAGGGCAGTGCAGACACATTGGCTGTACCCTGCATGTCATAGGGATCTCAGGACAGTGCAGACACATTGGCTGTAACCTGCATGTCATAGGGATCTCAGGGGAGTGCAGACACATTGGCTGTACCCTGCATGTCATAGGGATCTCAGGACAGTGCCCTGCATGTCATAGGGATCTCAGGGGAGTGCAGACACATTGGCTGTAACCTGCATGTCATAGGGATCTCAGGGCAGTGCAGACACATTGGTTGTACCCTGCATGTCATAGGGATCTCAGGGGAGTGCAGACACATTGGCTGTACCCTGCATGTCATAGGGATCTCAGGGGAGTGCAGACACATTGGCTGTACCCTGCATGTCATAGGGATCTCAGGGGAGTGCAGACACATTGGCTGTACCCTGCATGTCATGGAGATCTCAGGGCAGTGCAGACACATTGGCTGTACCCTGCATGTCATCAGGGATCTCAGGGGAGTGCAGACACATTGGCTGTACCCTGCATGTCATAGGGATCTCAGGGGAGTGCAGACACATTGGCTGTACCCTGCATGTCATAGGGATCTCAGGGGAGTGCGGACACATCGGCTGTACCCTGCTTGTCATAGGGATCTCAGGACAGTAGGGACACATTGGCTGTACCCTGCATGTCATAGGGATCTCAGGACAGAGCGGACACATTGGCTGTAACCTGCATGTCATCAGGGATCTCAGGGGAGTGCAGACACATTGGCTGTACCCTGCATGTCATAGGGATCTCAGGACAGAGCGGACACATTGGCTGTAACCTGCATGTCATAGGGATCTCAGGGGAGTGCGGACACATTGGCTGTACCCTGCATGTCACAGGGATCTCAGGGGAGTTCAGACACATTGGCTGTACCCTGCATGTCATAGGGATCTCAGGGGAGTGCGGACACATTGGCTGTACCCTGCATGTCACAGGGATCTCAGGACAGTGCAGACACATTGGCTGTAACCTGCATGTCATAGGGATCTCAGGGCAGTGCAGACACATTGGCTGTACCCTGCATGTCATAGAGATCTCAGGGGAGTGCGGACACATTGGCTGTACCCTGCATGTCATAGGGATCTCAGGACAGTGCAGACACATTGGCTGTAACCTGCATGTCATAGGGATCTCAGGGCAGTGCAGACACATTGGCTGTACCCTGCATGTCATAGGGATCTCAGGGGAGTGCAGACACATTGGCTGTACCCTGCATGTCATAGGGATCTCAGGACAGTGCCCTGCATGTCATAGGGATCTCAGGGGAGTGCAGACACATTGGTTGTACCCTGCATGTCATAGGGATCTCAGGGGAGTGCAGACACATTGGCTGTACCCTGCATGTCATAGGGATCTCAGGGGAGTGCAGACACATTGGCTGTACCCTGCATGTCATAGGGATCTCAGGGGAGTGCAGACACATTGGCTGTACCCTGCATGTCATGGAGATCTCAGGGCAGTGCAGACACATTGGCTGTACCCTGCATGTCATCAGGGATCTCAGGGGAGTGCAGACACATTGGCTGTACCCTGCATGTCATAGGGATCTCAGGGGAGTGCGGACACATCGGCTGTACCCTGCTTGTCATAGGGATCTCAGGACAGTAGGGACACATTGGCTGTACCCTGCATGTCATAGGGATCTCAGGACAGAGCGGACACATTGGCTGTAACCTGCATGTCATCAGGGATCTCAGGGGAGTGCAGACACATTGGCTGTACCCTGCATGTCATAGGGATCTCAGGACAGAGCGGACACATTGGCTGTAACCTGCATGTCATAGGGATCTCAGGGGAGTGCGGACACATTGGCTGTACCCTGCATGTCACAGGGATCTCAGGGGAGTTCAGACACATTGGCTGTACCCTGCATGTCATAGGGATCTCAGGGGAGTGCGGACACATTGGCTGTACCCTGCATGTCACAGGGATCTCAGGACAGTGCAGACACATTGGCTGTAACCTGCATGTCATAGGGATCTCAGGGCAGTGCAGACACATTGGCTGTACCCTGCATGTCATAGAGATCTCAGGGGAGTGCGGACACATTGGCTGTACCCTGCATGTCATAGGGATCTCAGGACAGTGCAGACACATTGGCTGTAACCTGCATGTCATAGGGATCTCAGGGCAGTGCAGACACATTGGCTGTACCCTGCATGTCATAGGGATCTCAGGGGAGTGCAGACACATTGGCTGTACCCTGCATGTCATAGGGATCTCAGGACAGTGCCCTGCATGTCATAGGGATCTCAGGGGAGTGCAGACACATTGGCTGTAACCTGCATGTCATAGGGATCTCAGGGCAGTGCAGACACATTGGTTGTACCCTGCATGTCATAGGGATCTCAGGGCAGTGCAGACACATTGGCTGTACCCTGCATGTCATCAGGGATCTCAGGGGAGTGCAGACACATTGGCTGTACCCTGCATGTCATAGGGATCTCAGGGGAGTGCAGACACATTGGCTGTACCCTGCATGTCATGGAGATCTCAGGGCAGTGCAGACACATTGGCTGTACCCTGCATGTCATCAGGGATCTCAGGACAGTGCGGACACATTGGCTGTAACCTGCATGTCATCAGGCATCTCAGGGGAGTGCAGACACATTGGCTGTACCCTGCATGTCATAGGGATCTCAGGGGAGTGCGGACACATCGGCTGTACCCTGCTTGTCATAGGGATCTCAGGACAGTAGGGACACATTGGCTGTACCCTGCATGTCATAGGGATCTCAGGACAGAGCGGACACATTGGCTGTAACCTGCATGTCATCAGGGATCTCAGGGGAGTGCAGACACATTGGCTGTACCCTGCATGTCATAGAGATCTCAGGACAGAGCGGACACATTGGCTGTAACCTGCATGTCATAGGGATCTCAGGGGAGTGCGGACACATCGGCTGTACCCTGCTTGTCATAGGGATCTCAGGACAGTGCAGACACATTGGCTGTACCCTGCATGTCATAGGGATCTCAGGGGAGTGCGGACACATTGGCTGTACCCTGCATGTCATAGGGATCTCAGGGCAGTGCAGTCACATTGGCTGTACCCTGCATGTCATAGGGATCTCAGGGGAGTGCAGACACATTGGCTGTACCCTGCATGTCATAGGGATCTCAGGACAGAGCAGACACATTGGCTGTACCCTGCATGCCATAGGGATCTCAGGACAGTGCAGACACATTGGCTGTACCCTGCATGTCATAGGGATCTCAGGACAGTGCAGACACATTGGCTGTACCCTGCATGTCATAGGGATCTCAGGGGAGTGCAGACACATTGGCTGTACCCTGCATGTCATAGGGATCTCAGGGCAGTGCAGACACATTGGCTGTACCCTGCATGTCATAGGGATCTCAGGGGAGTGCAGACACATTGGCTGTACCCTGCATGTCATAGGGATCTCAGGGAGTGCGGACACATTGGCTGTACCCTGCATGTCATAGGGATCTCAGGGGAGTGCAGACACATTGGCTGTACCCTGCATGTCATAGGGATCTCAGGGCAGTGCAGACACATTGGCTGTACCCTGCATGTCATAGGGATCTCAGGGGAGTGCAGACACATTGGCTGTACCCTGCATGTCATAGGGATCTCAGGGGAGTGCAGACACATTGGCTGTACCCTGCATGTCATAGGGATCTCAGGGAGTGCGGACACATTGGCTGTACCCTGCATGTCATAGGGATCTCAGGGTAGTAGGGACGCATTGGCTGTACCCTGCATGTCATAGGGATCTCAGGGCAGTGCAGACACATTGGCTGTACCCTGCATGTCATAGGGATCTCAGGGCAGTGCAGACACATTGGCTGTACCCTGCATGTCATAGGGATCTCAGGACAGTGCAGACACATTGGCTGTAACCTGCATGTCATAGGGATCTCAGGGCAGTGCAGACACATTGGCTGTACCCTGCATGTCATAGGGATCTCAGGGGAGTGCGGACACATTGGCTGTACCCTGCATGTCATAGGGATCTCAGGGGAGTGCGGACACATTGGCTGTACCCTGCATGTCATAGGGATCTCAGGACAGTAGGGACTCATTGGCTGTAACCTGCATGTCATAGGGATCTCAGGGCAGAGCAGACACATTGGCTGTACCCTGCATGTCATAGAGATCTCAGGGGAGTGCGGACACATTGGCTGTACCCTGCATGTCATAGGGATCTCAGGACAGTAGGGACTCATTGGCTGTAACCTGCATGTCATAGGGATCTCAGGGGAGTGCAGACACATTGGCTGTACCCTGCATGTCATAGAGATCTCAGGGGAGTGCGGACACATTGGCTGTACCCTGCATGTCATAGGGATCTCAGGGGAGTGCAGACACATTGGCTGTACCCTGCATGTCATAGGGATCTCAGGGGAGTGCGGACACATTGGCTGTACCCTGCATGTCATAGGGATCTCAGGGGAGTGCAGACACATTGGCTGTACCCTGCATGTCATAGGGATCTCAGGGTAGTAGGGACACATTGGCTGTACCCTGCATGTCATAGGGATCTCAGGGCAGTGCAGACACATTGGCTGTACCCTGCATGTCATAGGGATCTCAGTGCAGTGCAGACACATTGGCTGTACCCTGCATGTCATAGGGATCTCAGGACAGTAGGGACTCATTGGCTGTAACCTGCATGTCATAGGGATCTCAGGGCAGTGCAGACACATTGGCTGTACCCTGCATGTCATAGGGATCTCAGAACAGCGCAGACACATTGGCTGTACCCTGCATGTCATAGAGATCTCAGGGCAGCGCAGAAACATTGGCTGTACCCTGCATGTCATAGAGATCTCAGGGCAGCGCAGACACATTGGCTGTACCCTGCATGTCATAGAGATCTCAGGGCAGCGCAGACACATTGGCTGTACCCTGCATGTCATAGGGAGCCCAGTGGCGTGTCGCTAGGGTTGGTGTCACCAGGTGCCATACAAAATGGTGTCACACTGCATATAATAGCAATAGTAGTGCTGTTAATAACCATGAAGCAACAGGCAAATTTGAATATAATATGAAAATAATAGAACTCAAAGTTTAAACGTTTAACCAACTATGTGCAGAGTGACCCTTACCCCCATATGCCCCTCCCAGCACAATTCCTCTACTTCCCCCACCCCCCACCCCCCTCCAATATTCACCCTCTCAGCAAAAATCCTCACCCCCAGGGGGGGGGGGGGCACTGATAAGGCAGTGTTGTAAGCTATGTGCTCCTGCGCTATCACTTTAAGTATACTGCAATAGATTAACTGCTGCAAGCACCGGTATAGCTAATACATGGCTAATAAGTGATAAATGTTGAACAGTGCTGGTGCTGCGCTGTTAGTGTGAATGAGCACAATGTGATCAGTGCATATAACGCATAATATGATTGCCCGACATGAATTAAGGCTTAATTTATGTTTGGCATTAATATTATGCGTTGTATGCACTGATCACATTGTGCTCATTCACACTATGGAGAGTGGGGGAAGGGGCCGGTAAATATAACATTTATCGGCCCATTCCTTTCCTGAAAACATGCAGTGAGTGATCGGTACCAATCACTCATGTGTCCATTCACCACTGAAGCATAGACAACTGTGTTTACTACGCTTCAGTTTGTGAATGAGTCATAAACTTCAGAGCACTTCTAATTCATTCATCTTTGCAACTGAGGCTGCAAAGAAAAGGTCTGATAAAAGCTATGTCCTCAGCCATTTCTGGCCGGGGGGGCCCAGTCTGTATGGGGCCCCTTGATTTCTAACAGCAGCACTGCTCTCCCCCCATATACCCCCTTCCAGCACAAATATCCCTTCTCAGCACAATAATTCCCCTCCATTTTCCCCTCCCAGCACAAATCCCCCCACTCAGCATAAATCATCACCCTCATATACCCCTTTCAGCACAAATCCCCCCTCTCAGCACAATACAATACTAGAGTCCCCCTTACATCAGGGCCCCATCAGAGTCCCCCTTACATCAGGGTCCCCATCAGAATGCCCCTTATATAAGGTTGAAGCAGAGATGATAGGCAGCTTCTGCTGATCGGAATCCTCAATCTCCACCCATGTATAGGCCACTGACCATAGCTGTGGCCCATATGAAATCATGTAGTGGTCCTGATGTGGTTCGCAGGTTGTAGTTTGGAGACCCTTAGTATAAACACACACCTCTTCACAGATACAGTACATGGGTTTATGTAAGTAAATAAGGCCTTATTCACTGTGTGTCGATTGACAGCTAGATAGAATAGAGCCATGTCCAGGTCTATGTAGCCTTGGAGGGGACCCAGCAGCCATCATCTAGTATAGATGTATTCATAGGTCCTTAAGGGCCCCTGTGCAGTTACATGGCATGCATAAACATGTAAGCAGATTCATGTAGCACTTACACCGTTTTTTTGGGAGATGCGCGGCGTAAGTGCAGATTTGCGCCGGCGGATCGCTGCTCCGTACCCAGAGAACCAGATTATGCCTCCAAATAGACTTCATCGCCTCGGTGTAACATTTCCACGCCGGCGCGGCGTTGGTGCAGATTTACGCTGGTCGGATCTGGCGCGGCCATGGTTTTTGTGTTTTAAATATGCAAATGAGGTTGTTGGGCCGATTCATCAACTTAAGCTTGACCGGCGCAGGCTACTCCCGGTGCGCGGACCAGAAAATTCCGGCGCCAAGTTACCCCTCATAAAAGCAGGGATAACTTTGCACCAGACTTGCACAGGTCAGCTGGAGAGCAGCTAAAGCAGCAGCGTTACAGACGACCTGAGCAACAACACTTGCTGGACAACACATCTGTGTGCCAACATGCCAGGGGCAGCCGTGGTCCTTGCACTATTGCGTCGACGGGCACGTAGGAGGGCACGGGAGAGGATATTCCGCACGCGCATTGACGTCTTTGACATGGGGGAATTGGAGGTGTATCGCACCTACAGATTCAGCCGTGAAGTCATCCTGGAATTAACCAGAATCCTGCAGGATGACATCACCAGCCCAACACACTGCAAACGACCTAGCTTGGAAAAAAAAGCTTCAGTACATTTGCACCTGCAGGGCGGAAGTCTGGGCTAATTTATGGACTGGGCGTTGGTAGTGGGCCGGCGTAGCTCAGGGGTCATGCCAGGGCGCAGTTCTGAGCATGTGCAAATTGGGGCATTTACCCCTGGATGTCACTGCACATGTGCGGTCTAAGATGCGCCCCGGCGTGACCCCTGCGCCACGGTCGGCACTTCATTAGCATAGGGTGACTCCCATTTGGCCTTACCCCGCCTTACGCCTTCTAAAATCCGCCCCGCTGGGGCATCGTAGACAAAAAAAGTTTCTTGAATCACCTAACTGCCTCTCCGCGCTGGACCGGTGTAGTCTAAAAATGATGCACCACGCCGGTGCAAATCTGCACCATTGTACATGAATCTGCCCCAGTGTCTCTGACCCTAACAAAGTTCATGCCTATCACCAAAAACACCCTGCATCAGCCACCAATCAAAATCAAACTTTCACTCTCTTAAGGGTGCCACACAAGACTAATGGCTCAAAGAGTAAATAGGGATATACAGCTACCGGATCGGAAATCTGGATTTGTGGAACTACTATTCCCAAGTTACAGTTATGGCCTGCTTGGAACATAAGCACCAGAAAAAGTGCAAGATAAAAATCACAAGAGTGTCCAAAGCAAACTGAGTTCAATTAATACTCCAGATTCAGATATTTGAAAGCTTTCCTGCTCAGGATCCAGATTCTGGTAACGCTCCACGTTTGGCAGAAAGCAGATGTATTTATACTGCAACCGAGATCTCCATCAATACTGCGCCAAAGAGTTCCTACATAACAAATATTCTCTGGAAGGTTTTTATCTCCTAGAAATAACATTGTATCATGAGTGGGAGAGAACAGTATGATTAATAGATCTGGTGTAATAGAATCTGCCTCCATTATGTTACCAAATCTTGGATTGTGTCAGCAAGACTGGAAATTTACATTGTGTAATGCAGGAGGGAAAATATTAAAATGGTAATTCCACTTAAAAAGGCCTCATTCACTTGTGCTGCAATGAGGCCTTTGGGCCAGATTCACGAAAATTTGCGGCCGTGTAGCGTAACTCGTTTACATTATACCGCCGCAAGTTTTCAGTGTAAGTGCCTGATCCTCAAAGCACTTACCTGGAAATTTGTGGCGGTGTAACGTAAAGTCGTCTGGCGCAAGCCCGCCCAATTCAAATGGGGCAGGTACCATTTGAATTTGGCGCGCTCCCGCGCCGGACGTTTTGCGCATGCTCCGTTCGCAATTTTCCCGACGTGCTTTGCGCGAACTTACGGCGGCCCAACGTGTTTGTGAATCGCGACGTGCGTAACGTACTTACGCCGGGGAAAAAAAATTTCAAAAGTGACGCGGGAACGACGGCCATAGTTTAACATGGTGAAATAATTTTACACCATGTTAAAGCACACCTAACTTTGCGACGGGAAAAAAAGACTTGCCCCGACGTAACGACGGGAAAAACCTTTGTGGATCCGCCGTCGTATCTCCTCTGTGAATCTGGCCCTTTGTTTTTGCATCTGCATGTACCCTGAGCTGCGTGCAAGTGGCCTATGGAAGCGAATACAGACTCAGCGGCTACATATGTAGCAAAGTCTTTAGCCTCTTCCATTCTAATGAGGACCTCCAAGGCCAAAGACAGCTGACATCCTTCAATATGTGGTGGGTTGTGAGGCATAGTGGGTGCAAAGATGATGAAAGTCATTGGGCGCCAGACACTTCTTGGATGTAAAAGAGTTTTTCTTTTCTTTTAACAGTCCTTTTTGTATTTTTGGGGGAAAGGGGGTTAGGGCCAGGACACCCTTAAGTAGTTGTAGATTCAATTGGCAGACTCCGAGACATCAATAGGAGGACAGCTGTGCAGGGAAAGGCGCCACATCTGCACATGCAGGAATGCTGTCTCCTATGGCAACAGTCTTTAACAGTTCCTAACACAAACGTAACAGTTCCTTCAGCTTCACTACAACTGCTTCTTGTTGTTCTTCAACACTGAGCTCCCGGTCTCTCACTAGACCCACAGATTCGCTGACTCTAAATCCCTTGAGCTCCTCCAATCTTTGCAGTGGTATCTCCCTCAAGCGTCTCCCTAGCTTGGCACTAGATACTCCTCAAGCTTCACCCACGCTGACCGGCTCGTTCCCTGGCTCTAAACGCAAGGCTGCTCTTCAAGCATCGCCTCTGCTGGTTGGGTCCCTGTTAGGACTCTGTTATCTGAAATTTTAATAAGTTTGGATCTCAGCTGCGGAGGCTTCTCAGGTCTGAACCACCAGTTCACTCTCATGTGTTGTCCAGGGGCTGACAGGGTGCAGGCTGACTGTCCGGGGTCCCAGGTGGCGGCAGGGGTCCAACAAGAATAGCGGAACAACCTGCCGCCATCTCTGGGGGTTTAAATAGTCCCAAAGTGAGGGAAGGAGCCGCAGAACGGCAGGACGCGCTTCCGCGTTCCAGCGTGGAGCGCAGACGTCCGCGCATCGGAAGTGCCGCGGACGTATTACAGAACGGAGCGCAGCTGCTTGAAAAATGTATAGCTGCGCTCGTTCTGTAAGGAGTAACGACAGGGGCGTTACAGTCCCTGGCTTGATCACCACCTGAAGTTTCTCGATTTTCCACTGTCCCCGTTGGTGAGAATTCTGCTCCGGTACTTGATTCACTTACTCACTGTGGTCCCTGGCAAAGGTGGTTGGTCCTGTAGTGGCAACAGCTTCCCCATAACTACCAACATTTTGAGATGGAAATGAGGGACACGTACTAGAAAATGTATGTAGGCATAAGACACGCTCCCCTGCCACACCCCCTTAAAAGGAGAATTAACAAAAAATTAAGGTTAAACAAAAAAAAAAGGTCCACAAGTGCTTTTTTTACCACTACTATTTCTTTATGTTGGCTTTTAATGTTTACAAATGCAGCAATTTAGAATTTGGATAAAAGGTTTAGCACTGGGAAACACTATATAGATCAGACCAAAATGAGGGACAAATAAGGGGGAAAGAGGGACAGAGGGACATTGCTCCAAATAAGGGACAGTCCCTCGAAATCAGGGACAGTTGGGAGCTATGCTTCCCTTACCTCCGACCACTACAGGTTCTCCGCCAGGGGCGGACTGACAACTCATGGGGCCCCGGGCAATAGGAGATTATGGAGCCCCCGGGCAATAGGAGATTATGGGGCCCCCGGGCAATAGGAGATTATGGGGCTCCAAAGTATACACACACACAGTATACATACACACAGAATACACATACACACACTGAGAAGGTACTGGAGAGGCGGGGCAGCTATAATCTTGGGGTTTTTAGACCAAAAGGATGTCGGTAAGGGACATTTCAGGGACAGATGTTAAAAAACACAACATTTTACATACTGTCCCTGGTTTTACTGAGGCTGGCAACCCTAATGGGGCCCCCTAGTGGCATGGGGCCCTCGGGCAGTGCCCGACAGCCCGAATGTTTAGTCCGCCCCTGTTCTCCGCCCAACAGAACAGTTACTTTTGGTTGGATTGCAAGCCGCAATCCCAACCCTGCGCTGCCCTCTTACTTCTGGATAGGCCCTCACACAGCCTGGCAGCCAGATGCGCCCGGGATAGGCCCAATCTCCGGCCTAGCAGCCCGGGGTGTATGACCCACGTCCACCCAGACAGCCGTCCAGGTGGCACAGAACACAAGTATAGTAGACTGGTCTAAGTTGAACTAATATAACTGTAAAAATATCAATACCTGTAATCCTTAAATAAAAAAAACAGCCTAGCTTGCATCACAAACGCATTTAAAAAAATGTATGACCATAGTCCTTTTTTTTTTCCTTTAACGTAATTCGGTATTCTTTGCAAAGTGAAGCTTTCTCTCATTTACTAAGCTCTGGAGCAACTGCAAAGTGCACAGTCTATTTGTTTTAGTAAAACAATCCCACAGTGTGGGCATCATTCCAGAGGAAGAAAGTATTCACTACAAGCAGGATTCACACAGATCTCCCCCTTTCCATCATCATCCTGTCCTCTCGCCACATTACTAGCCAGCAGCAGATTCTTTGCCTATTGCAACCTTGCATTTGTTCCTGAAACTGCAGACATACTTTGGGAATATCTGGGCCCCAAGGAAAGGATGGAGCATATGTTATGGGTTATTGCACATCCTGGTTTTTGCATTGCCTTATTAAAGTCCAAGTGCTGTCATTTTTGAGCATCCACTCAATATAATGCTTGACCATTTAGTACATCTTTGGTTAATGCACATGAGTCTTCAATGCTTCTTAAAGGTGCACTCTAATATAGGGTGACCAGACATCCCCAGTTTCAGGGGACAGTCCCCAGATTGAGGACACTGTCCCCGGACCAAGTCTGTCCCTGATTTTGTCCCCGGATGGGATTTGAACAGGGGCTATGGAAAATTCAAAGACAGTCAGTGCAGAATAAAAAAAAATTGGAATTACTTCCCCCCCAACGCTACACCGCTCCTAGCTTAGGGGGTGTATTTTTTTTTACATTATCTGTGCCCCTTTCTGATGATCATGTGCTGGTCGGAGCGGGGGGAATATTTCTTCAGTTTTGGGTGTATGCCCATTCACCTCCGCTGTTCTTCTGCCTTGGCTCAAGTCTAGGCCATCCACATGCCTTTTTATCTCCTTGCCTTCCCTGGTAGAGTGATCTTCCTCCACTCCCCACCCAGTAGTAGCCGGGGCCCGGAGAGTAAGACTTGACAGGCTGTGAGGCGGGCGGTGGCAACGGGCAGAGAGTCGCTGATTGACGCCATTACTAGTAAAAAAATATATATATATGCCCCCGGATTTTATTTAAAAAATCTGGTCACCTTACTCTAATAAAATAAAAAGGCCTAAAGCTGTAGTCCAGCCAGATAAGCCTTCACAAACAATAGTCCTCACCACCTTTAGCCAATCACCCCAATAATACAAAAACCTAAATGCGGAACCTAAATCTGCAGTCATGTCACTGGGTCCCAAATCTTCTTTCTCTGGGTGCCCATGTTGCTGCATGGTGTCATGTACTTGGTGGAGATCTTAAGGGGGGCTTCTCTTGCACCTCTTGTCCAAAACCCCTGGTAGACAGAGGGGACAGGAGCTGTGAAGATGCAGAGTGGCACTGAAATAGATTAACCCCCAATACAACCTCAGGGCGTACCCCATTTCTGCCGTTTGACCCAAATTGTAATAGTGAAACATATAGACCAGAAAAAATCTACAGCCTCACCTTTCAGCGTTCAGCCAGCAAAAGAAGGCCAAACCCATTTATTCCATAGCCTTATAGACAAAATAACAACACAAAACATATGCATTCACATTGGTCAACTCATATTATTCAGCCCCTTATTACACGCCCCCCTATGATGTCTGTTCTTTGCACACGGCACACATTCCACAGCACATTTCAGCCTTGTGTAATGTCCATTGTACAGGGGTCCTTGGTCAGCACTGCAAGGGTTTTTCTCTTCAAAGTCATTTATGAAGCAAGGAGGAAGGGGGGTTTTGGAATGAGAGAATCGAGAGGGGGGGGGGGGAATGGCAGAAATAGGGTACACCCTGAGGTTGTATCAGGGGTTAATCTATTTCATTTTGGCTCCCCACGTTGGGCGCCACACTGATAAAGATGAAACCCCTGACACAATTTCTCAATTTCTTTCTTCGCACAGGAATCCAAGCTCAAGGGATTTAGAGTCAGTGAATCTGTGGGTCTAGTGAGAGACCGGGAGCTCAGTGTTGAAGAACAACAAGAAGCACTTTTTATCTATCAAAAAGTGTTTCCCAGCGCTAAACCTTTCATCTGATTTCTAAATTGCTGCATTTGTAAATTCCAAAAGCCAATATAAAAGAATAGTAATCTTAAAAAAGCACTTGTGGGTTTAACCAGTCTTGTTTTTTTGTACAATTCTCCTTTAAGGGGGCGTGACAAGGGGTGTGTCCTATGCCTGCATACCATTGCTGATAGGTGTCCCTCATTCCCATCTCAAAAAGTTGGGAGGTATGGTTTTAGCACATAATGGACTTTTTCTTACACTTGGTGATGTTGACACTTCCCATTGGGTCCAACAGGAGTTGCTCACAGGGTCCTGAAGGAACATCAACAATAGCATGTCGACATCACAGGGAAGGACGGGAGGGTAGTGGTGGATCACTGGCCTTCAAAAAGACACAATGGTGAATCACATGATGGTTGATCCCTCTATACCAGGGATATGCAATTAGCGGACCTCCAGATGTTGCAAAACTACAATTCCCATCATGCCTCTGCCTTTGGGTGTCATGCTTATGGCTTTCAGAGTCTTGCTATGCCTCATGGGACTTGTAGTTCTGCAACAGCTGGAGGTCCGCTAATTGCATATCCCTGCTCTATACCTTAGACTGATAAAGGGAGAAGCAAAACATGAAGCCAATCAGGCTCTGTGGCATGCACATGTGCTGAAAAGGAAAACGCAGGAGAGATCAGAAGGATCGAAAGGCTGCTCCTTCACTGATCAGTCACAGTTTGGGGCAGCAAAGTGACCAGGCTGTATTGTTCTACCTATGGTTTAGCAAAGTCAGGTCACTAGGGTTACTGTGCTGTCTAACAAAGCAGTGTAAGGCCTCATACACACGACCGTTTTCCTTCAAAAAAAAACTTGGTGGCAGAGCTTTTTTGCCGAGGAAAACGTGTGTACGTTTTTCATCGAGAAAACTGTCGAAGAACTCGACGAGAAAAAATTAGAACAAATTCTCTTTTTCCTCGACGGGAGTCTCAATTTCCTCGTCGTGTTCCTCGTCGGGCTGGTTTTCGACGAGAAACACGTTCATGTGTATACTAAGAAACCCGGGCATGTTCAGAATAAAGTATGAGGCCTCGTACACACGACCGAGTTTCTCGGCAAAAACCAGCAAGAAACTTGCTGGGAGATATTTTTTTGCCGAGGAAACCGGTCGTGTGTACATTTTCGTCGAGGAAACTGTCGAGAAACTCGACGAGCCAAAAAGAGAGCATGTTCTCTATTTCCTTGACGGGAATGGAGAAAATTGGCTTGTCGAGTTCCTCGACAGCCTAACAAGGAACTCGACGAGTGTACGAGGCCTCAGACGGGAGCGCACCTTCGGTAAAAGTAGCGTTTGTAATGGAGATAACCCCTTTTTTCATGCTGTAACAGACTGAAAAGTGCAAATCGTCTCTTACCACACTTTTACTTAACACGCAGTAACATAAGATTAGCAAAAGCAGCCCCCAGGGTTGTGCCAGTGGAATCGAACTTCCCCTGCCGTTGTATGTGTTGTACGTCACCGCGTTTGAGAACAAGGAGATTTTGTCTTGACCGTGTGTACGCAAAGCAAGCTTGTTGAGTTCCTCGACAAGCCTAACAAGGAACTCGTCGAGGAAAACGATGTGTCTTTTCCGACGAGTTCCACGATCGTGTGTATGAGGCCTAAATATCAGGACTCGTTGGACAGAAATACATATCCTTTGCCAGATAAAAGAGCTCTTATATATGTGTTTTAGTTGTGTATTTAGCTGCTTGTCCATGGGTTTCCTTTCATTTAACTGTTTTAATTACAAAATTTACTTTTATCCTCTTGTTATCCCTTAAAATTCCTAAGGAGCCTGTGTACTGGGAGGCTAATCAAGGCCTTCAGCCTGTAATTCTGAGATTCAGCAGCTGTGGTTATACTTTATATAGCTTTTGCCAATTTTCTCTCACCACCAAAAGCCATCTACAAGTCCATGCAGTACCTGTGTACATTGGAGCAATCATCTAAAAAGTGGCATATCATATAGCTGCCAGTTGTCTCACTTAGAAGGATAGACCCTGTTTCAGAACAAAATCCCTCATCCTGATTAATTGTCCCTTTTTTATTCTGATATAGAGATTATGCTAATAAGTGTTCATTTTGTTGTGAACTTCGTGTATTTGTTCTGTGACAAATCTTTAAATGCTAATATGGTGGAAAACTGGTGATAAAAAAGCACTGGTATGAGTTGTATTTTTTATAGCATTCATTGCTGATAGTTAGTGTTGTAGGCATTTTTAATAGCCCTTTCACACTGCCAGTGTGGGGGTGCTTTTCGGGCACTAGCGGGGCACTTTTTTTTTTTTTTTTTTTCAAATATAAATTTTTATTGAGAAATACAAAAGAAAAAAGGGGTACATACAATACACAGTACAACTGTGGTCAATTTTGACAGTTCAACAGATATCCAGAGGTCTACACTATAAAACTTGCAATCAGTCTCCAGGGAGGGTAGCATATCTTATGTCAAACAAAAGCAAAAGGACATACAGTGGGGATCGAAAGTTTGGGCACCCCAGGTAAAAATTTGTATTTATGTGCATAACGAAGCCAAGGAATGATGGAAAAATCTCCAAAAGGCATCAAATTACAGATTAGACATTCTTATAATATGTTCGATTTTATTTCCATCATTTACACTTTCAAAATGACAGAAAACAAAAAAAAATGGCGTCTGCAAAAGTTTGGGCACCCTGCAGAAGTTATAGCATGCACTGCCCCCTTTGCAAAGCTGAGACCTGCCAGTGTCATGGATTGTTCTCAATCATTGTCTGGGAAGACCAGGTGATATCAATCTCAAAGGTTTTAAATGCCCAGACTCATCTGACCTTGCCCCAACAATCAGCACCATGGGTTCTTCTAAGCAGTTGTCTAGAAAACTGAAACAGAAAATAGTTGACGCTCACAAAGCTGGAGAAGGCTATAAGAAGATAGCAAAGCGTTTTCAGATGTCAATATCCTCTGTTCGGAATGTAATTAAGAAATGGCAGTCATCAGGAACAGTGGAAGTTAAAGCAAGATCTGGAAGACCAAGAAAAATATCAGACAGAACAGCTTGCAGGATTGTGAGAAAAGCAATTCAAAACCCACATTTGACTGCACGATCCCTCCAGAAAGATCTGGCAGACACTGGAGTTGTGGTACACTATTCCACTATAAAGAGATACTTGTACAAATATGGTCTTCATAGAAGAGTCATCAGAAGAAAACCTCTTCTACGTCCTCACCACAAAAATCAGCGTTTGAACTTTGCAAATGAACATATAGACAAGCCTGATGCATTTTGGAAACAAGTTCTGTGGACCGATGAGGTTAAAATAGAACTTTTTGGCCGGAATAAGCAAAGGTACGTTTGGAGAAGAAAGGGCACAGAATTTTATGAAAAGAACCTCTGTCCAACTGTTAAGCATGGGGGTGGATCAATCATGCTTTGGGGTTGTATTGCAGCCAGTGGCACAGGGAACATTTCACGAGTAGAAGGAAAAATGGATTCAATAAAATTTCAGCAAATTTTGGATGGTAACTTGATGCCATCTGTGAAAAAGCTGAAGTTAAAGAGAGGATGGCTTCTACAAATGGATAATGATCCTAAACACACCTCAAAATCCACGGGGGATTACATCAAGAGGCGTAAACTGAAGGTTTTACCATGGCCTTCACAATCTCCTGACCTCAACATAATTGAAAATCTATGGATAGACCTTAAAAGAGCAGTGCGTGACAGACAGCCCAGAAATCTCAAAGAACTGGAAGACTTTTGTAAGGAAGAATGGGCAAAGATACCTCAAACAAGAATTGAAAGACTCTTGGCTGGCTACAAAAAGCATTTACAAGATGTGATACTTGCCAAAGGGGGCAATATAAGATATTAACTCTGCAGGGTGCCCAAACTTTTGCAGACGCCATTTTTTTGTTTTCTGTAATTTTGAAAGTGTAAACGATGGAAATAAAATCTAACTTTTTTTGACATATCATAAGAATGTCTAATCTGTAATTTGATGCCTTTTGGAGATTTTTCCATCTTTCCTTGGCTTCGTTATGCACATTAATACAAATTTTTTACCTGGGGTGCCCAAAATTTCGATCCCCACTGTATTAGTCCAGTGTATGAATAGCGGGGCACTTTTAACCCTCTGCTAGCAGCCAAGAAAGGGTTAAAAGCGACGGCAAAGTGCTGCCGCAGCGGCACTTTACGGCGCTGCTCATTGATTTCAATAGGCAGGTGCGCTTTAGTATCCACTGCACCTAAAGCGCCTCAAAGAAGCTGCTTGAAGGACTTTTTTTGACGCACTCTGGCTTTCACACTGGGATTGCAGATGAGGCTCTTTACAGGCGCTATTTTACTTACTTACAGCTACATTTACTTATTATTCCAGTATTCACTGAACAGTATTTTTTCCTTTAAGGCATCATGCAAACAGAGCTTTAAAATTGGCGCTTATACGGGCGTTCAGTATTTTTTTTTCAGCCTGCCTGCAAAAGCACCTCCATGTTAGCCCACATAGGCGTTTACAGGCGTATTGGAAGAGGAGCATTTACAGGCAGAAAAACCCCCCACCAAACGCGTGTTCAGAGAGAGAGTGTTGAGCAGTGAAAACATGTCTAAACACGAGCATATGTGCGTAAATGTATTTCAGTGGCCAGAAAAGATTATATCCTGGCCAGTAGAATGCATTTACGCTCAAACACGCATTTGCATGTGCGCAATTTCCTACCAGAAGTTCTGGCACTCAGTAGGGTTTTTTCAGATGCCCCATATGCATAAGGCCTATTTGACCACCTCATGTTTACAAGCTTGCTCTTCCATTTGCTTTTAGCCCAGGTTCACACTGACAGCAGGATTGAAATCTTTTGCGATTTCAGGTGAACTCGTACGATTTCATACCTGCATGTCAGTCCGACTTCAGGAGCAATTTCAGATACATCTGTGGGTTCCTTCACAGATGTCTATACAAATCACGCCGGAAGTCACTAAAATTAGTACAGAAACTACTCTTTGGAATCGGTACGGGCACCTAAAAGATGCGGATGGTGCCATTGCCGGCAATAGCATTGCATATCAAATCGCATGCCAAATTGCATCAATGTTAACCCGGATAAATTTCGGGGGGGACCCCACGCCATTTTAAACAAAAGATTTGGCGCAGGGTTCCCCATAAAATCCATAAAAAAAATGATATAGATTGAGGGTAACCCCCAGGCTGTTTGTTTTTTTTTTCTTCACGTTTCTCTATTGCCGGTATCGGTATTGGTATTTTATTGGCGGCAATTTAAATGTACGTTTTTTTTCTTTAGAAATTACAGTTTTGCTGAGGCAGGTTCTATACATGGTACAGATGCGCAACTTTACAGGCAGACTAAAGGGACCCCCCAGGCACTATATTTAAAGGAATTTTTCAATTTTATTGTTTCATTTTAAGCATCAATAAAATCAATATTTTTTTAACTTTTTTTTGCATTGATACATGTCCCCCCAGGGCAGTACCCTGGCCCCCATACCCTTTTGATCGCCAATAACTTGCATATAAGCCTTCAAATGGGCACTTTTGATTTTTTAAGTTCCCTTTTAAAAAAAAATTCAATAACAAACATGTCATACTTCCACTATGCAGTTCGTTTTGCACAGAGTGGCCCCGAACATCCTCTTCTGGGGTCCCTCAGCGGCTCTCGTGGCTCCTCCCCACATTAAAAAAACCCTCTGGAAAGCTCTCTCCCGATGGGGTTACCATGCGGGCGCGCTCCTGAGTCATACACTCCGCGTCCATAGATGCCGAGTGTATGACTCGGCCCCGCCCCCCGGCACCCGCGTCATTGAATTTGATTGACAGCAGTGGTAGCCAATGACTGCGCTGCTATCAATCTATCCAATCAAAGCCGGGACTCCGTGTAGAGGAGGACGGTGGGGACGCGCCGAGCAGGTGAATTGGCTCAGGTAAGTAAAACGGGGGGGGGCTGTTTTAGGTGAAAAAACACGAACCTTTACAACCCCTTTAACCTTGATTTCTTTTACATGATTATCTAATAAATACAGAAAAAAACATACATCCCTTTTAATATTTTTCTCTTAAATGTGTGCCATCTGAGTAAGTTAGAAAGTACGGTGTCGTGGCGCGTTATCACAATGTGCCGTGTAATGAAAGTTTTTTCAGCTTTGCTGATGACATTTTATTAAATATTACTAATGCACCCAGTGATTAGAATGTTGGAATTCATATCACATTTTTGAGATCGAAATGTATTCCCTTCTCTGGGTTAGGGGTGAAAATTAATCCTAGACATTGCAGCTGTATGAATTATACATTACATCAACCAGTGTTCCTGCCATTGTCACAAGCATCTAGGGGAACAAGTAATCACACCGGTAGAATTAATAGTCATGAACATTCAGTCTATTAAATCACGCTACTCTGCCTTATGTGCCAGTGATGTTGCTAATTCCAATTCAATAGCTGACCATATTCTAATAAATACTGCTAAGGTCCAGGCTTGATTTTAAAGTGTATCTAAGACCCAAATGTTAATACATTGCAGCTTATCAGTCATTAGATGTGGCGGCTGCATTTGTTTTATTTTTTTCATAATTTTTACCTTTTATTTTCATCTGGTAGTCCTGTGAATAATACACTTCCTGTCCTGGGTGGCTACACTCACTCCACTGTATCTATAGAGGGAGCTGTAGCTGTCACCCTAGGCCAGTGATGGCGAACCTTGGCACCCCAGATGTTTAGCAACTACATTTCCCATGATGCTTCACTACAATGCAGAGTGCATGAGCATCATGGGAAATGTAGTTCCAAAACACCTGGGGTGCCAAGGTTCCCCATCACTACCCTAGGCTGATATGGATTAGAAACAGGTGTTCCGCTATCTTCATTACATGGGTGGAGGGGATTTACAGGAGATAGCTTGCAAGGAAGATGACATTGTCTGTGCTTTTGTTTCAGCTCACAGGAAGGACCAAGCACACTGCGTTTCTGACAAGATCAACAAGTATTTTGCTGAAAATGTTCTAAGCCTGAAAAAGGATTGGTAAGCCGCAGTATTTAACATTATAGTTGTTGGGCTAAAATATACTTTAAGATGAATTCCAGTTAGGCATGAAAACACAAACTAATCGGTTATGTATCCATAACGGGATTAGTTATGGATACATGTAATTTTTTTAAACAGTATTCATTATTTCAAAGCAGCCAGTATAAATACCTAACTTTGGCCCAGATTCACAAAGCACTTACGCCGACGTATAACAAGTTCCGCCGACGTAAGTGCAAATGTGCGCCGTCGTATCTGTGCGCCAGACCCACAAACGCAGGCTACGCGAGGTGCGCGTAAGTTGTACGTCCGGTGTAAAGTTATTCCCCATAAAGGAGGTGCAACCCAGCAGCAGACATGCAAAGGTCTGCACCAGGGAACACAAGCCAGCGTATTTTACGTTGGACGTGTGTCTGGCTTGGCGTAGGTTACGTTCACGCCGTACGCAGTGATCCGGTGTAGTTTAGGCAGTTGTTCCGACGTGGTTGTGAGCAGGCGCAGGGGGATGTGTCCACATCACGGCACATGCGCAGTTCGTGATACGTATCTGTCTGGCGCTCGGCCCATCATTTGCATGGGGTCACGCCTCATTTGCATGGGTCACGGCCACTTCCACCTACGCCGGTGTACGCCTTTGAATCCCACGCTACGCTGCCGCAGCGTTGGGAGCACTGGCTTGCTGAATTCCATGCTTGCCTCTCTGCGCTGCATTGGCGTAGCGTACATTGGTTATTCTACGGCGGCGTAATGTGCGCCGTGCTCTCTGTGAATCTGGGCCTTTGTCTTTATTTCTGTGATCCCTTGAAGATCAGCACTCAGACTGGGACAGGTAAAATAGCAGCCAATCATGCACATGTACTGTTAGGGACCATAGATGATGAGTGGGTACAGGTAAATATAACTAAAGCCAACACTTTTTTTTTAGATTTAACTAGAGTGGAGAGGGATTAGACCCCTTGTCAGGTTTTTATTGCTGTCTGTGCCCCCCTTATGCCACGTACACAAGACCGTTTTTCATGACGAGAAAAAGGCAATTTTTTAAATTGGTCATTAAAAACGGTCGTGTGTGGGCTCCAGAGCATTTTTCTCGACGAGAAAAATGGGCATTAAAAATTTAGAGCCTGCTCTATTTTTTCTCGTCGTTTTTCTTGTTGTGAAAAACGGCCGTTTGTAGGCTTTAACGACGGGGAAAGAAGAAATTTATGAGAAGGGAAATTTGCATAATCAGCCAAAAGGGTGGAACCATTCGAATGGAACTTCCCCTTTATAGTGCCGTTGTACGTGTTGTACGTCACCGCGCTTTGCTCGAGCATTTTTTATCAAGATCGTGTGTATGCATGGCAGGCTTGAGATGAATCACGTTGAGAAAAACGTTGTTTTTTTTCATGACATGAAAAACGGTTGTGTGTACGCAGCTTTAGGGAGGTTTATCTTCTCTATTTGCCCTGTTTACCATTATCACCAAATATAAAAGTGAAAAAAAATCAAAAAATTTGGTTTGTCACCAGAACCAGAACAGAGGGTAAATCTACTAATGGAGACACTAATTCTGATGACAACCGGGGACTTTTGCCCTTTAAAGTGATTTTCACTTCCTGTTTTGTCAATAGGACAGGAATTGAAGGGAAATTTTCCCAATGAGATATAGATGGCAATAAAAAAATTGACAGGGGCTATAACCCTCATTTAAGCCTAGTACACATGGGTCCAATATTGGGCAGCATCGGCTGGTTCAATAGAAACCGGCTGACATTCGGCCCGTGTGTACAGGAGTTGGTCCGAAAGAAGCATTTACCCAACTTCTCTGGAAGGGGCATGACGGCTCCTGATCAACGCTCTCAGCCAATGGCTGAAAGCGCTGACCGGAGTGTTCTGGAGGGGGGCCACCCCCCAGTCAGAACACAATAGCACAGCAGGGGAGATTGCTGTACTAAGGTCAGATAGTTAGTACAGCAGCTCCTCCTGAGCTGTCAGGTTTTTTTTTCATTCAGCCCTGCTGGGTTGAATGAAAAAAAATAAAAAGATACTAGTGTGTACTAGACTAAACTCTATCCAAAATGGAAAAAAGTGCTTTAATAACTTAACTCTGGGCTTTACTGTCCATTCGAAAGCTTGGGGGTATGTATTTGGTCAAAATGTGTTGCTGCTGCTGTTAGAATTAAGAGCCTGAGGCCTCGTACACACAACCATTTTCTTCAACAGAATCCATCAAGAAACTTGGTGGGAGAGCTTTTTTGCCGAGGAAAACGGTCGTGTGTATGTTTTTCATCGAGAAAACTGTCGTGGAACTCGATGAGAAAAAAAGAGAACAAGTTCATTTTTTTCCTCGTCGGGAGTCTCAATTTCCCTGTCGTGTTCCTCGTCGGGCTGGTTTTCGACGAGAAACACGTTTGTGTGTATGCTTAGAAACACGCACATGCTCAGAACGATGGCGCCAGCGGAATCAAACTTCCCCTTTAATGTGCCGTCGTAAGTGTTGTACGTCACCGCGTTTGAGAACGACAAGATTTTGTCTTGACAGTGTGTACGCAAAGAAAGCTTGTCAAGATTCTCGACAAGCCTAACAAGGAACTCATCGAGGAAAACGATGTTTCATTTACAACGATTTCCTAGGTTGTGTGTATGAGGCCTGACTGTTTGTTATGGCAGGTTTGCCGTATTCACAAAAGTAGTTAAAGCGGAGGTTCACCCTAATAACATGTATATCTGACCAACTCCCTTATAGTCGTAACAAGTACTGTCCACAATTAGTTTTTTTTTTATGCTGTACGTACCTTGTAATCCATTTTTTCAATCTTCTTCTCCCCGCGGGAGTAGGCGTTTCTATGCCTAGGGGGATTGTTATCTGGGAGGTCGCCCAGATGATTGACGTCTGTTCCGGCAGATAAGGTCCCGCCCCCCATATTGCATAGACGCGCACGAGTTACAGGGTTTCCGAAAAAAGCCGAACATGCGGAGATGTGAGTCGGCTCTATACGGCGCCTGCGCTCTGCATGTTCAGCTTTTTTTGGAAGCCCCGTAACTCGTGTGCGCCTACGCAATACTGGGGGCGGGGCCTTATCTGCCGGGGCGAACAGACGTCAATCATCTGGGCGACCTCCCAGATGACAATCCCCCTAGGCATAGAAACGCCTACTCCCGCAGGGAGAAGTAGATTGAAAAAATGGATTACAAGGTACGTAAAGCATAAAAAAAAAAAACTAATTGCGGACAGTACTTGTTACGACTATAAGGGAGTTGGTCAGATATACATGCTATTAGGGTGAACCTCCGCTTTAAACACAATTACAAATAAAAGTGTATGTATATGAGTAGATAGACAGTATAATTTCTGCATATCTGATTTTAGCTTTAACATAAAACTCAACCCCTATCATAAAATCGAAATATGAAATTGATAGAGGTGCTACGCCTCCCTCAATCCAAAAATGTAAAAAGCTTTGGCTGGAATTACTCTTTAATTTCTCAAAAAAAAGACTAAAGAATTCACAGAACAATGTGGAAAGGTAAAGAGAAGGCCAGTCTCTGTTGGAGGATCGGTTGCTATAAACTATTGCCGCAATTTCCTTTACATCTGCAGCAACAGAGACAATGGAGCCGATTTACTTCAACTGAAGGGTGCAAGATCCAGTGCAGCTGTCATGGTAGCCAATCAGCTTCTAACTTCAGCTTGTTCAGTTAAGCTTTGACAAAATATTTTTTTTAAATGATTGGTTTCTATGCAGAGCTGCGCCACATTTTCAGACTCCAGTTTTTAGTAAATCAACCCCTAAAGTATCAAACGTGTATATGACGTTAGTGGAAATATGCCAGATTTTTTGGGGGGTCCCATATGGGGTCCAGCTCTGACTGCGATTGAAGAATTCTTGCTTCTGTTCCCCGCATGTGTTTATCAGTTGAAAAGTTCTTTCATCCTGAGAAGGTCCATTATATTGTGAATGGCTCGGCATGTTTGGTAAGTGTTATTAATAAAAGCTATACGTCAAGGTTTCTGCTTCTCATCTCCCATCTGAGACCAAAAGGCTTTGGCCACATTTGTGAACAGTGCTGGTTTAGGAAGATGCTGTGTTTCAATCAAATCAGCCGGTTTCACCATTGTGAGAGTAGATATCAAACACCGCCTCCCCACAAGAATGAAAGAGGTCACTCACCAGATCATAGGATATCGGATAATCAAATTTAAGAAATATATTAGCACCTAATATTGAACAACCTTGTAAAACTACTTTTCTCAATGCAAAGAGTTTTCCTTTATGTAAAGAAAAGGCACAGACACCATTCAAAGAACACTTTGCCTTTTCTCAATGCTTTGTGTTCATTAAAGAGGGGTTGCGGGCATAATTTTTAATTTTTTTTTGCAAGCTAAAATTAATCACATCAAATAGTCCCTAAAACATATTAATATCTCCCCAATCGTTCCAGAAATCATTGCAAACACTTGCCTTATATCCTCCAGCTCATGTTGTGTGTGAGAGCACATGCTCAGTTTCTGACTTCCAGGCTATTATAGACACCCAGTACCACTACAAGCCACAGATACCCATCGGCTTATAGCTGAAACTTAGAGGCCTGGTAAATCGTGCCAGTGGTCCGTAGGGGGAAGTTGACGCCGGCGGGCGATCACTTCACCAACGCCCGGCTGTCTTAGACATTGTTGGTTACTCAGTTTATTCCGCCAATTGTTACCCGTGGATTACAAATTTTTATGTGCACCGACCGGCCGCAACACCGTTATTGACTAATCTGTAGACTTGTCCGTTAGGGGCCGCTTGTGAGCATAGACTTCCTCTAAGTTTAATGAATGGTACCATTCCTAGGTTCAAAGACAAACCTCATTAGCTTACATTGATTACTGATTCCTGCAAGGGCCCTTGCGAATCAGACTGAGTTATTACTATTGATTGCGTTTATGTACAAATCTTACACCTGTTGTTTTCTGAGCCTTTATACAGCAAACTCACCCCTTGCATTCAAATATATTCATTGTGTGGAGTACCCTTTTTCTTGCTTTGAGAGAGCCTTCTAAAAATACTATTTACCTGGCTGTCACACTGAATGAACGGTCTCAGAACTTTCTGGAACAACCTGGAACCTGCAGATCAGTAAGCATGACAATACCGATGTCAGAGGATTAATATGACAGCCATGCAAGTAGTATTTTCGTAAGAAGATCAGCAATGGCAGCTTATGCATTTTGTTATGTGAATATTTCCTTTAAATTTTATAATTTTGCAAAAAGGTTTGGAAAATGAGAGATGTAACCATTTGGTATAGGAAGATGGGAACATTTCAGTGTCCCTGGCGTAGATCCCATCATATCTGCCTCCCTTTAAGGATGGGCATGCCTGCAAATATATAATACTGTAATTAAAGGGACAGGCACCAATTATAGGCTCTGCGTAAAATTACATGGGTTTTAAACAGAAAACATTAAGATCTCTATCTCAGCAGTGATCCACCCTTATATAAACAGTCAGGACTTTTGCTGAATTCCTTACTTACCATGCACATCACATTACATACAACAGTTAACCCTTCCTTTGCCACATAGTGACCCTTCCTTTCGTCATATTTGTGCCTTTTTTTTTTTTCAGTCCAAACGAGAGATTATCTCTTATTGTCATTTGACTCTTTTAAAAGTGTAATATGAGGTGTGAAGCATGTAAAAGCATAAATCCTGCATGCTGTAACATAATTTACATGGCCAAATAGCAGCGTCCAGGGGTGGCTGCCAGTAACAATTGGTACATTCTTGTTGGTGGTTGTAAACGGTGGCTGTCCAATTTGTTCTCTGTAAAAATCTATGGCTAGCACCGCTGTTCTTCATCTGAGCAGTTGTATATGAATAAAGGCAGCGATTGACCTTGAATGCGGTCATCGCTCGCAGCCACTGGCTGCCAGCGCTGATCTGATGACGATCGGATATTGGTTTTCCAGCATGCCCATTCGACAGGGGCCAGCTAGGCACATGTACACATGGGCTGCATGAAGGCTGGTTTCTGTTGAACCATCCGATATTTGGCCCGCGTGTACCAGGCCTTAGAATGAGGTGGGAAGCAGATGAGACAAAAAGTAAGATATGGCTTGTACTTACAATAAAAATCAGAATGTACACTATTGTTAAAGTGCACATATGGATATTTATGCCCTACAAGACACATAAGTCTGATAAAGTAAATGTTTTTCCATGTAATGCACGAGGACCCATTTACATTTATATGGTGCATGTTGGTGTGTTAACATATGTATGTGCTAACATACTGTCTGTCAGTATACGGGAAGGTGCCTCAGAATAAATACCTGCGTCCAGGTGTAGGCCAGCAAATAATTGCACATTTTCATATGGGGGTGTGCAATCGCCTGCACGGAATGTGCACATGCATCTGTCACTAATGCTGGCACCAAGTGGGCTACTTAAACAGATATGCTACACAGCAGGACCAGTCCTGCCTTATACTGTCATGTACCTGGGGGAAGAACCTGAAGTGATGAGCATGGCCTCTCTTACACCTCCAGCTCAGGACCAGTGGTAAACTGAATAGATGGCATAAGAGTGCTGAGTGGCACGAGTGTCTAGTAGTTCTTGCCAGCAGCTGGTATAGGAAGATAGGCTGAATGTCAGCAGAGTCAGGCTGAGCAGCAAGCAGATGGACAATCAGCTGAGGCTGACCGGGCAGCAGGCAGATGATCAGAAGAGCATGCCTGGGAAGCAGACGGATGATCAGCAGAGACTGGCTACACAGCAGGCAGAGGTTCAGCAGAGACTGGGCTACACAGCAGGCAGAGGATCAGCAGAGACTGGCTACACAGCAGGCAGATGATCAGGAGAGACTGGGTGGGCAACAGGCAGATGATCAGCAGAGACTGGATGGGCAGCAGTCAGATGAACAGCAGAGACTGGATGGACAGCAAGCAGATGATCAGCATAGACTGGATGGGCAGCAGGCAGATGATCAGCAGAGACTGGCTGGGCAGCAGGTAGATGATCAGCAGAGACTGCCTACACAGCAAGAAGTTGATCAGCATAGACTGGCTCCTACACAGCAGGCAGATGATCTGCAAAGACTGGCTATGCAGCAGGACGTTGATCAGCAGAGACTGCCTACACAGCAAAAAGTTGATAAGCATAGACTGGCACCTACACAGCAGCCAGATGATCTGCAGAGACTGGCTATGCAGCAGGACGTTGATCAGCATAGACTGCCTACACAGCAAGAAGTTGAACAGCATAGACTGACTACGCAGCAGGCAGATGATCAGCAGAGACTGGCTACGAAGCAGGAAGTTGATCAGCATAGACTGACTACGCAGCAGCCAGATGATCAGCAGAGACTGGCTACGCAGCAGCCAGATGATCAGCCAGGGCTGTCTTAATAGCATCATGGGCCCCTGGGCAAAGAAATGCTCTGGGGCCCCTACAACGATGACAGTGCAGGTAAACGGACATCAAGTAGGTAGGAGGCCGACTGCCTCCCCTGTGTATCTATCACTCTCAGTGCCACCGTGGGGCCCCCGATTTTGGGGCAGCATGGGCTCAAGGACCAGCTGCTTTGGGGAAAGCGCACGGGCCCCCCATGCAGCTGGGGCCCCTGGGCAGTGCCCGGGTGTGCCCTCTCATTAAGACAGCCCTGTGATCAGCAGAGACTGGCTACGCAGCAGGAAGTTGATCAGCAGAGACTGGCTACGCAGCAGGCGAATGATCAGTGAAGTCAGGCAAGCCGGGTCAGTAACTGGTGGTCAGATTTGGTATAGTCATGTAGGCAGAAACATAGACAGAAGTCAGCCCGGAGTCGGTAATGGGTGAGCAGACCAGGAACAGAAGGCGCGTACAGAAGTGTAGTCCAGGTGCAAGCCAAGGTCGGTACAGGAGGATATCAGAAGTAGTCAAGGCAGACAGGGTCGATAACGGATAGTCAGATACAGAGTTGCAGATAGCTGGCTTCAAGGGAACACTGTAGACAAGACAGCACCAGTTTAAATACCCTGCTTGGCACCAACATTAGCGACAGTTGTGTATGCACATTCTCACACATGACTACGTGCGTATGTATGACTGTGTGTATGTGCCAGCCTGTACACAGATATTCATCCCAATGCGCTATGCCCTTCCTGCACACACTTTGCAATGCACGTTATCGTGGGTTGCGACGCACATTAACATGTCTTTCATTAATGCAACCCATTCATTATAAAGGACTGTCAATGCTCCTCATCTGACCAATGAACTGACATGACCTTTTTTATCTGACACACTGCAATAATCACAAAAATTTGAAAGTGATTTTTTTTTTTTTTTAATTGTCATACACATACATACAGAGAAATAAACGATTTCATTAATCCATCAATCATATGAGCTCCAACTAATCCATTCAAAATCCAATTAACAGCATTACTATCTTAAATACATCCACAGAAAAAACAATAACTGGTTATTTGGGATAGTCCCCATTCTGTCTTCCGTTAGACCTGCTTCTCTTGTATGCCCTGACAAAATAATTTACTAAGAAGAAAAACCTCTACATATCTGAAGAGGAAGAAGGAGAAAGTAAAAAGCACCATAAGGGAATTCATAAAAAAAAAAAAAAAAAAGCAAAGAAAAATTATAGAAAGAGAAATAAATAAAAAAATAAAAAAGACACTGATAGGGGATGGGGAGTCGGAGTTGAAGGGGAAATGTGATTTTTAACAGTGACTTTGAAATGTAATAAAAGAGTTATATTTTTTAAGTTTACATACACTTTAAGTGGAACAAATGTGTTGAACTAAGAAGCAAGTTAGATTATTTTTCCTCATCTAGGTTTATGGGAATGTGCCACTAAAAGATTCATTATATCCGTCTAACAAGATTTTATTTTTATATATCTTTGCAAAGTAGCCCCTCTTTTGACGGCAATAAATTGTTTCCTAGCAGCAGATAGACATATGTGAAAGATTTTTTTATCTGTAACAAATTACTACTGCTAAATCATTTGTGTGAAGTATAGGGCAGGATTTGCCAAAAGGCATTTAAATACAAAACATTTGCTAAGCTTTCAGCAAGTATTAGGCAGCTGTGTTGAAGCCTTTAAAGCAAATTTAGCTCCGGTTTGGGGACTGATCTTTATAGGGGTAGCAGTTATCACTTTAGAAAAGCTACTAGAAAGATTTCAACAAGCCTTGTGCAGCACTGAAGCTTACTGAAGCCTTCAAGTAGCGTGTTTAAGGGACCATTGGGACTTTCTCTCCCCTCCTCCTACCTTTCCTGTGGAAACCTTGCAAGAAGATCTGAACAAATTATTGGGGTGGGTAGCTACATGGCAAATGAGGTTTAATGTAGAAAAATTTAAAATAATTTATTTGGGTGGCAAAAAAATTGACATTGATGAAATGCATGTGCCCACATAATGATTACGTATATGTTTGCACTTATTTGAGCTTATCAACATTTGGAGCTGCAGGTCTTGAACTCATGGTTTATGATTCGGTGGTAGGTGGGGACCATATATAAAAAAACTCCATGTAGAGCACCCATTACTAGAAAGCAGACATGTGCATCATGGTCCACAGGCCACGATACTGATGTCAATGACAGGATATTTATTGCTGGCAGGTTCGTGAGTGACACCATGAAATACATGGCGTTGCTTATAGTTGCCAGCACATTCATAAGCTGATTCATAAGACAGTTACAGCCAGAATCCAGAGTAGGCTCAATTGATTCTAAAGCCACGTACACACGACCATTTTTCATGTCATGGAAAAAAAATTACGTTTTTCTCGACGTGATTCCTCTCAAGCCTGCCTTGCATGCACAAGATCGTGATAAAAAATGCTAAATTTTTAATGGTAATTTTTAGAGAAAATGCTCTGGAGCCTACACACGACCGTTTTTAACGTCCGATTTAAAAAATTGCATTTTTCTCGTCATGAAAAACGGTTGTGTGTACGCGGCAATACAGGTAGCTATGGTACATTTATGTTATAAATAATGTATTATTTTCAAGGGGAACTACCACTTTACAGTGGACTGCCACTCACGTTTTACACATTACATTAATCTTTACCCACCCCCTCCTTTTACACATTTGGAATTTATTTTATATTTTGAGCAGCAAGTACGTTTTTCAGCTAGTAGTTTCTCCTACTTTCTCATTCCTCGCCAAGGTAACGGCTGATGTTGCACTTGATCCGCTTCCTTCCCCCAGCGCCTCCTGGGATACACGTCACATATCCCAGGAGGCTTCAAAACAGTCTTCCGCAGCTGCATATGTAGTAGGGGGCTAGCTAAAGTCACAGCCATTTGCCAAATCCAAAATGGCAGCAAGGGAACAAAAACAGCAGTGAAGACTTTGGGTTTGGTGGGTTTGTATTTTTGGTACAGTATTTGTAGCTGCTGACTTTTTGAGAAGTTCCTCTAGAACCCTCTCAAACTGAAGCTAAAGGGTGCTTTAATAACTTTAGGAAAGCTGATAGAAGCTTTGCAAATGCTTTGTCACAACTTGTCGTACACACTGCTCTTATACAAGCTGAAACCTGTATGTACAAGACCAGGGGCAATCCAACAGTAGGACTGAGGGAATTGTGATATCAAGTTAAATGCAGTCACCTATTTTTTTTAATTTGATTTAATTTAGGTTGTGGTATGGTAAACTGCATTTTGATTACATTTTTTTACACTTCAAAAGACATAAGACAGTTATGCCGCGTACACACGATCATGCTTTTGCCCAGCCAAATCACATAGGAATTCCGACGGAATTCCATCGGAGAAAAAAGGAACATGTTCTATATCTAAACTCCGATGGAGTTCATCGGAATTTCCGATGAAAAAACTCAGATGGGGCTACACGCGATCGGAATATCCGATGGAAAAAGACTGTCTGACTTTTTCCATCGGAAATTCCGATTGTGTGTACGCGGCATTAGGTGCATATTACAGCCTGCTTTGTTTGTGTGTGCCCTTAGGCCCCGTACACAAGGTCGGACAAAACCGATGAGAATGGACCGAGGTTCAGTTTCATCGGTCCAAACCGACCGTGTGTATAGCCCATCGGTCTGTTTTCCTTCGGTCCAAAATTTTAAAACATGCTTCAAAACCGAACCAATGGACCGCTGCCCGATCGGTCCAAACCGATGGTTAGTACAGAAAAGCATTGGTTCAAAATCCGCCCATGCTCAGAATCAAGTCGACGCATGCTTGGAAGCATTGAACTTTGTTTTATTCAGCACGTCGTGTGTTTGACGTCACCGCGTTCTGACCGGATTGGTTTTTGGAACGATGGTGTGTACGCACATCAGACCATCAGGCCACTTCAGCGGTGAACCGATGAAAACGGTCCGTCAGACCATTCTCATCGGTTTGGAACGACCTTGTGTACAAGGCCTGAGAGTCCTAAAAAAGAGTCTGTCACTCTTCCCATTGCCTTGAAAGAACAACCCATTGCCATTCACCCGTGTGTTTCCCCACGGATCCATTTCTCCATTGGAGCCAGAAGTCCAAACCCTATGTAAGCTCCACAAGGTTAACAACTTCCTCCCTTACCTCAAGTGACATTATTTGGACCTATTGATTGGTCGCTTAGGCCAAAGTACTGCCCATGTGGCCATATTAGGTATAGAGGTTACATGCTCCCTTATATCTACAATAATTAGGCAATTCCTAAGGGCTCCAATGGAGCAGAAGGAGGAATGCAGTAAAGGAAAGCATAGGCAGATGTTTTTTTTTTTTTATTTCAAGCCAACCTACCCCCTTATCCTGAATGTCCATAATCAGCAGTTCTAGGCAACAAGTAAAACGCACTCAGAGAACTTTAAATGCAATCCAGATTTTCCAGCTGTGCAAAAATCCCATTAGCAACCAATTCAATTATTACATTTTTAACCTGCAATGGAAAAATAACATTTATCAAGCTTGTTTTTGGCCTTCTAGTGCATGCCTTTGCATTTATTCACATTGATCTTCATTTGCCAAATAGCTACCCCATCGACCAGTGCATCCAGGTCAGCTTGTAAGTAAGACACACCTTGCAAGGACTATAAACCAAAAGGACTGTAAACTTTAAATGTACACGCTGAATTTACCCAATAAATCTAAATTCGCATATTAGCTGTCTGTGATTCAAATGCTATAACAAAGTCGAAACATATTACATTCATATCTACTCTTCTGTCCAAGTTTCTGCTTGCTTCCTTGTAAAAATAGAGCAGAATCGTTTGACAACATATGTCTTTCATAAATTCATGTTGGCTATCACTTATAATATTATTTCTATAACATTGTATGCATTCCCCTACAAAATCCTCAAAATCTTTCCCACAATAGACATTACTAAGAAACTGTCATCTTACCCATGCAGTGTCTCTGCAAAGAACCCCCCTCTAACCCAGACTAATCACTCGTCTGAGATATTCAATTTTCCTGAATTTATCTGAGATTTTACATTTACATGAATGTGTATATTCTGATCCAACACAGGGAACCACAATTCTGTAAAATACAGGTTAGGGAAGAATTTGAGTTCAGCTGACCATGGGTTGGGATTGTAACCCAAGCTGAACCCAAACTCCTCCCTAACCTGGATTAAAGGGGTGTTCCAGTCATTTTTTATGTTTATTAAAAGTCAGCAGCTACAAAAAGTGTAGCTGCTGGCTTTTAATAAACATACACTCACCTGCTCCACGTTCCAGCGGCGCGCCGGCCGGGGCTCCGCTCCTCTCCCCCCTCTCCGGCCGGCGTTTTTATTCTAAGTGTGGGCACCCGGCTGTGACAGCTTTCGGCTTCACGGCCGGGCACCCACTGCGCAATGCGCGAGCAGCGCTGCACAATCCGATTGGACAGGCGATCGCCTGGGACCTGTCACGTGTCCCAGGCGAACACCTACAGGGAGGGGCTGCCAAAAGGCGATCTGACTATTCGCCTTAGCAGCCCCTCCGTGGAAGGATGAAGTGGGACAGGAAGTCCCACTCCTCCTGAAGCCCCCACTCCCCCCCCAAAAAAATTACATGCCAAATGTGGCATGTAAGGGGGCGAGGAGTGGATTAAGCGGAAGTTCCACTTTTGGGTGGAACTCCGCTTTAAAGAAGGAACCAATCATTCTCGAGCCAATCAGCTACAGCTGAGGCATTTCCAACCCCACAGCTGCACATACAAAAAGGGGCTGGATGCTTGTGTCATCATTGACCAAATATGGTGACATGGCCATATCAAGTCAGTAAAGTCACAAGCACCCCTTCCAAAGTTATTTTGGAAAGGGATACTTATGACATCATTGACTTAATATGGCCATGTCGCTAGATTGGGTCAATGATGTCATGAGCATTTCTTCCCCTCTTCCCCTTTGTGTAGCTGCAGCTAAAAGGCAGAGAATGTTCCCGCTGATGGGTCCGGCTACTTTCTAGGTTCAGGGGAACAAGGGTTTAGACTGAACCCAAGCCAAACTCAAGCTCATTCCGAATCCAGGCAATCACAAGTTTGCATGACTCTCCATAGATCGATTAAAATGAATCAGCATAATCTAAATTTCACAATTTCCTGTAAAAAAAAATTATTTGCTTTGCCCAGTTCACAGGTCTGCTCACTCATCTCTCAGGCCTCGTACACACGACCGAGTTTCTTGGCAAAAACCAGCAAGAAACTTGCTGGGAGATATTTTTTTCCGAGGAAACCGGTCGTGTGTACATTTTCGTCAAGGAAACTGTTGAGAAACTCGACGAGCCAAAAAGAGAGCAAGTTCTCTATTTCCTCGACGGGAATGGAGAAACTTGCCTTGTCGAGTTCCTCGACAGCCTAACAAGGAACTCGACGAGGAAAACGATGTGTTTCGCCCGTCGAGTTCCTCAGTCGTGTGTACGAGGCTTAACAGTCAGGGACAGATGCAACATTTGGGAAAAGGAGGATAACCCAAGGCTAGATCTATATGAGTGTGTTTTAAAATCTCAATCACACTGCTAAAAATGCAAGTAATGGCTAAGAGTAACAATTGATCCCTAAAGGGATGAAACAAAGGGCTCTCAATGGTTTTCAATTTGCAGCTATCACCTAATTAATATATAATTCTAAATATAATAAAATATGGAACTCCTAATAGAACATATCTGCTCAGTGGTAAAAAAGCATTGTTGCAAAAATATTTAAAGTTCTTTATTGCACAGTGGTGAAGAATCACAAGCAGAAACAGAGACTTTGTATTGCTTAAGCCTCGTACACACGATCGGACATCAACAAACTTTCCCTTGGATTTTTGTCCGAAGGGAGTTGTCCGGTCACACCCATAGCATACACACTTTTTCGGCAACAAACACGAACGTAGTGACGTTTCAACGTACTGACGAGAGTTTAAAAGAGAAAGTTCAATTCTCTGGCGTCACCCTTTGGGCTCCTTCTGCTAATCGAGAGTTAGTAGAGGTTTCGTCTGTGTGAATTCGTGATTTTCAGTTTCGTGCAATTTTGTTCGTTTCTGAACATCAGTTCGTCAAGTAGACATGTTGCGCAATGGGGTTGTGCTAACTTGACCCACAAAAAAATATAGAAATATGTTTGGTTCATATAACCAAAATACACAAATCCAAAGTAAAGACATTTGTTTTTACTCCGTCAGTATCACCAGCAAAGCAGCTTTTAGTATTATCACATTATAAAGAAGAAGAGAATGTGCGCTGCTTTTCTTGATTTCAGAACTTGCCGCGTCATGAATGTGCTCTTTTTAATACGAACGCTAGTTCTACCAGACAGAACGCTTCCGGCTAGTCTTTGCTTCTGAGCATGCGCGTTTGTACTAAAGTCTGATTGCTTGCTGTACACACGGTCGGACTAGGCACCATCGGACTCTTGTTGACGTAAAGTTTGTCCGTTTGCAGACCGAACGTTTTGTCTGATGAGACCCGAAAAAGTTTGTCCTATGGAGCGTACACACGGTCGGACTATTTTGAAAACTTGCTCATTTTGAAGTTTTTGGCAAAAAGTCTGACCGTGTGTATGGGCCTTTAGACCTTTATTTCTATAAGTATGTTTAGATTTTCTACATTATTTTTATCCAGCGAACACATAAGATTTTAGATATTTTATTGACTGGTTGAACTGGACAGTCTCTGCTTTATTTAAGAGACATTACCAACTGATGAATCTGACACTTCTAGTATTATTAGTAATTAGTATTATTATATTTCTGGTATTTCTGGTACCCTGCTGAGCTCAGTGGTTCTATCCGATGCCTTCTAAGTTCCTACCATGTCCTTTAGTGACCAAAATGTAGGTGTAACCAAAACGTAAAAAAAAATAGTGTGGGAAATCATTAACACCACTGACAGTAATTGTTTTTATAGTCTGTTCCACTGGAGATGCAAAAGAAGCGAGAGAAAAACTCTCCAAACTGAGATCATTATCCCATCTGATGGTGCCTGCAAAATTTCGGGGTCATCTCCACAACCGCAGTTAACAGCATGACATTAAGGCCCCATGCACACGAGACGCTGGTAAACGTGTGTTCAGAGGCATTTGGACAGCTTTTTCAACTGCCCCTGAACACATTTAATGTTATCCTATGTGTCCATGCACACAGTCAATTTTTTCTGCGTTTTTCGGCAGTTGCGTTTATGCTCTAATTCGTTTTTTTTTTTTTACTTCCTTTATTTAACAAGAAGTTTTCAAATATGTGCAATGAACAACTAATTACCCTTTTAAGTGTCTATAAAGGTGGCATTCTGACCACCACAGCAAGGGTTGCAATCTTCCTACCGACAACCATCGTAAGGGGCATTTTTGCCATTGACCTGCCAATGAGTTGGTATGATTAAGTATTCCCTAAGGCCTTAAAATCATTTTAGGGGTTCCTTAGGGGTGAAAGGGTTTAGAGAGGTGGCTATAGAGTGCCACTATTTGAGTGACAGCTCTGAGTCTGCTGGGGCTGCTGACATCATATCCAAGATGGTGACAACCACGAACCACAAACAATCTCAGGGTTTTTGGATGTCTAGTCTACACACAGAATGCTTTTACAGGTAAATAACGTGGTTAACATACATAAAAATACACATATAATCTTATAAGAATATTTTTTTTCAAATTAATGATCTGATTCAGGTTCTCTCCAATAGCTACTCCTAGGCCACGTACACGCGATAGGTTAACCAGAGGACAACGGTCTGATGGACCGTTTTCATAGGTCAAAAAAGATTGTGTGTGGGCCCCATAGGTTATTTACCATAGGTTAAAAAAAAGCCAACTTGCTTTAAAATGAACCTATGGATTCCTAACCGATAGGTCAAAACCGATCGTTAGTAGGCACAACCATTGGTTAAAAATCCACGCATGCTCAGAATCAAGTCGACGCATGCTTGGAAGCATTGAACTTCGTTTTTTTCAGCACGTCGTTGTGTTTTACGTCACCGTGTTCTTACACGATCGGTTATTTAACCTATGTTGTGTAGGCGTGACGGACCATCAGTCAGCTTCATCGGTTAACCTTCAGACCGTTGTCCTCTGGTAAACCTATCGTTTGTACAGGGCTCTAGTGAATAATCACAAGCATATTTACTAGTGCAATTGAGCTACTTATAATTTACTCTAACCTAATGGAAGTGCCTACTATCATCCCCAAATCTTTTCCGGCATCCTAGAAAATGCCAAATTGGATGATTACAGAAAGGGGAATCTTCACTTAGGAGTGCACAGACTCCTACGGAAAAGCTGAGTAAAATTAGATGCATTGTGCCGTGAACTTTGCATGATTACTCAATGACCCTCTGTAATTTGCTCCATCTGTTTCTGGTAATATAGAAGTTGAATATATAGTAAAGAACTTGTTCCAGTGTTGTGTTTACCCGGGCGTTCTTTTTTTTTCTTCCTCCCAGTACAATATGTAGGTGTAGTCATGCCTGTAGTTTGCTTTTTTCCAGAAGTAGTAAAGTGCACAGTTTTGCTCTTGGACAGGAGAGATGGGTTTTGCTATAGCTATTTTAAGACTTTGTTTCTCTCCGATGATTCATAACGGCTGAAATATATGTAGAGTGTAATTGTCCTGGAAGGCATAGGCTGTTCTTGGAGTTGAAATATGCTGTTTCTATTTAATTGCCTTTTGCAGGAGCTTATAGGGGTTGGATAGGCACAATAAGGCTAATGCTATAGCAAGAGATGTATGCGTCGCTCATCAGACGACATTCCAACACATCTCTCAATCATGTGACTCATATTTTGCCACTTTTGCGATTATCACCAATGCCATCCAACCCAGATAGCAAGGATAACTTGCCACAAATTTGTGGCAGTGTTAAATTTGTACATCTGTTAAGTTGCTGCACATTTTCACTGACACATTCTACTCTTTTAAAGCACCTGAAGCACAAGTTCTAGTTGACACTTCCTATTTGTAGAAAATTTGCGTGGCAAGTCTCTAGCAAGAGCTAAGTTGCTGTGGTGAGTCTACAGCAAGAGCCCTGTAAATCTACAGCCAGCATGAAGATGCAGCCACAGCAGGGGCGGACTGACCATTCTGGAACTCAGGCACTGCCCGAGGGCCCCATGCCACTAGGGGGCCCCATCAGGGTTGCCAGGCTCAGTAAAACCAGGGACAGTATGTCAAAATCTGTGTTTTTTTACGTTTGTCCCTGATATGTCCAATACCGACATGCTTTTGATGTTAAAATACTGAGATTTTAGCTGCCTGGCCTCTGCACTGCCTCCTGGTGTGGTGGCCATCTGTAAGCCCGGGGGCCCCCATAATCTTCTGTTGCCCAGGGGCCCCATTAGTTGTCAGTCCGCTCCTGAGCCACAGTGACCCCTGTGGTGGGATGACTATTGCACAACATAACTGAACCAGAACTTGCAGCAGAATGTTCGAAAAGAAAGTTGATCTGGAGTCATGCATTGCAGACAAATGTGTGAAGCCTGGCAAGTATAGCAATAGCTTAGCAAGTAATTTTCAAACCTGCAGCACACTTGCTTGCTATCTGGGAGGACAAACTCATGGGAGTCACACAAATGGCAAAGAAGCAGTAAAAACAGGGGTTTGATCTATGTTTTTACTACTTCCCAACCACCCACCTAAAGCCTACCAAGCGGCATGGTAGGCTGTAGGTGGACGCGGCTTGGCCACTATGCTTTGTTTTGCAGCTGTGGCAAATTTACCTTGGCTTGTCGAGTTAGATAGACGGCACCGTCTGTCAAACTCACTGATTGAGGTCAATAAGACTTTGTCGCAACCACGAGCCAAATGCTTGGCTAGTGGTTAAGGCACAGTATTTCAATACAAAATCCCCCTTGAGATAAAAAAAAAATGCCATTTAAGAGGCGCAGGATCACCTCCTGAATGCCTGGAAGCCACCCCAGATAGCAAGCGATTGTGCTGCAAGATTGAAAATTACTTGCTAAGCTCTTGCTAGACTTGCCAGGCTTCACACATTTGTTGCACAATTGCAGCAAGTCCACATTGCATGACTCCAGATCAACTTTCTTTCCAAACATTATGCAAGTCTGCTGCAAGTTCTGGTTCAGTTATGTTGTGCAATAGTCATCCTACCACAGGGGGTCACTGTGCTGTAGACTTGCATAGCTCATGCTGTAGACTCACCACTGCAACTTTGCTATTGCTAGAGACTTGCCACGCAAATTTTGCTTCATACTGGAAAAGTGTCAACTAGAACTTGTGCTTCAAGTGCTCTGCAAGTGTACAACTTGCCAGTAAAAATTTCAGCAAGTTAACAGTCTAATGCCGCGTACACACGGTCGTTTTTCGGCATGAAAAAAATGACGTTTTTAAAAACGTCATTTAAAATCATCGTGTGTGGGCTTCACATCGTTTTTCGGCTTCTGAAAAAAATTCGAACATGCTGCATTTTTTAACGTCGTTTTTTAAAATGTCGTTTTTCGTGTTGTAAAAAATGATCGTGTGTGGGCTAAAACGACGTTTTAAACCCGCGCATGCCCAGAAGCGAGTTATAAAACGGGAGCGCTCGTTCTGGTAAAACTACCATTCATAATAGAGTAAGCACATTCATCACGCTGTAACAGACAAAAAAGCGCAAATCGTCTTTTACTAACAAGGAATCAGCTAAAAGAAGCCCAAAGGCGAATAGAACTTCCCCTTTAGAGTGCCGTTGTACGTGTTGTACGTCACCGCGCCTTGTTCATCATTTTTCAAAAACTATGGTGTGTGGGCAACATCGTTTTTAATGATGAAGTTGGAAAAACTTCGTTTTTTGGACAGGCTGAAAAACAATGTTTTTTTTCATGCCGAAAAATGATCGTGTGTATGCGGCATCACAATTCAACACTTCCCTAAATTTGTGGCAAGTTATCCTTGCTATCTGAGACTGCTCAGCCACCCTCTCAAAAGAGATTCACCACAATTTGCTTTTTTAGATGTCCATAGAGAATGCCTCCCATAAGTGAGCTACACAGAAAGGGACAGTGAGCTGTTCTAGACTGAAATGACATGCAGCTTGTTTATTTTAAGTTGATCTCCTTTGCATTGTCCTCCAGCACACTAGCATAGTGCTAGGAAGTTGAATCAGAAAGGAGAAAATGACTTTCTGTTTCTTGAAAGGGTTTCTGTTCACTCTATCCTAACATAGACAATCATGTAGAATACAAATACAAATTAAAAATGCACATACAGCCTGCTGCAATTCATTTAGGGTGTAAATAATCAGTGTGGCTGATTAAGGAAGCAGAGATGTAATTTTTGGTCTCCTTTGTAATTATATACTCGGGTATCTCCCTATCCTCCCATTCCAATGTATCCTTACCAAAGTAGTACAATCAGACTTGCTACTCCTTAAAGGTAAATTAATCCAAAATTGTTTCCTACTTTCAGTGATACAAAAACACTGTATTAAGTGTTCATATAATTATGTGTTATTATTATACAGCTTCCTGGGAGTGACAGAGTAAAGGTAATCAGTACTATAATCCATTAGTTACAGAATGATTCTGGATTGCAAAAGATTATAATAATCTGAAGGTTTATCCTTCTAGACTTGGACAAATTATATGAGATTATCACAAAGGAACAGGTCAGATTTCTCCAGTATTAAAAGCTGTTTCCCCTGTAATTGAAGGTCAGGGACATTTCAGGGCATTTCACAGACCGATGTAAATATTTTGCGATACGACACTGCGTCACTTCTAACTGACAATTGCGCAGTCATGTGATTTTGTACCTAGACAAAATTTATGTCCCTTTTTCCCCACAAATAGAGGTTTCTTTTGGTGGTATTTGAACACCTCTGCGGTATTAATTTGTTGCGCTATAAATAAGAAAAAGCAACAATTTTGAAAAAAATATATATATTTTGTACTTTTTGCTATAATAAATATCCCCAAAACCCCCCCCAAAAAATGAATTTCTCCATCGGATTAAGCCGATATGTATGTATTCTTCTACATATTTTTGGTAAAGGAAAATCGCAATAAGCGTATATTGATTGGTTTGCGCAAAAGTTATAGCGTCTACAAAATAGGGGATACATTTATGGCATCTTTATTATTTATTTATTTTTTACTAGTAATGGCGGCGATTTTTATTGGGACTGCAACATTGCGACGGACAGATCGGACACTTTTGACACTTTTTTGGGGCCATTCACATTTATACAGCGACCAGAGCTAAAAATTGCCACTGTTTACTGTATAAATGTCACCGGCAGGGAAGGGGTTAACACTGGGGGGGGGGGGGGGCGATCAAGGGGTTAAAGCGGAGCTCCACCCTAAAGTGGAACTCCCGCTGATCGGAACCCTCCCCCCCTCCGGTGTCACATTTGACACCTTTCAGGGGGGAGGGGGGTGCAGATACCTGACAGGTATTTGCACCCACTTCGGGCCACAGTCTGTGGGCAGACTGTGGGCAGGACGTCACCTCCCCCCCCCCCCCGTTGTGCTCTGGGAACACTCGGCTCCCAGAGCACAGCGGGAGCCAATCAGCAGGCACAGCGCAACTCGCACATGCGCCGTAGGGAACCGGGCAGTGGAGACGGAGCGCTTCACTTCCTGGTTTCCTCACTGAGGATGGCAGGGGGGGGCAGCAGAGTGACGAGAGATTGCTTGTCCTCTGCTGCGGACGGCGCTGGACTCCAGGACAGGTAAGTGTGCCGATATTAAAAGTCAGCAGCTGCAGTATTTGTAGCTGCTGACTTTTAATATTTTTTTTTTCAGCGGACATCCACTTTAGCTGTCTTACCTCAGTGCGTGTTCTAACTGTAGGGGGAATGTGGCTGACTAGCGGTAGAGACCGATCAGTGTTCCTACTTAGTCTTTCTCTCCCCTGACAGAACCGGGATTTGTGTGTTTACACACACAGATCACGGTTCTCGCTCTGTCACGAGCGATCACGAGTGCCCGGCAGTCATCGCTCCCACCGGACACGCACATCGGTTTCGGGGACACGCCTGCTACAGCGTCTTAAAGATCCGACGTACAGCTACGATGGCTCGCCCAGGGGAGCCAACCTGCCTCGGTATAACTGCGGCGGCTGGTCGGGGAGGGGTTAATAGTCAGTTACAGCAAACAGTTTTTCCTTTTGGGATTAAGGTTTTGCATGAATAATTAAAAGCTGATCGTTCTAAGCATGCCTGCCAATGTTAAATGGTTTATCTCACCCCTGTGAAAACTTATATATCTGGAAGAGAGCTTGTTGATTTGAAAAAAACAACTGACTTGCTGGCTGGATCAGAATAGAAGAAAGAAAGGCTAAAAAGAAAATGATTGCAGTCATCTCATCTAAGAATTGATAAGTTGCAATTAAATAAATGTTTGCTTTTGGGTTTATTACGTCTTTAAATAAGGCTTTTGAAGTCTGGAAAATATCATTACTTGACCGACATCCATTTCCTAGCTATACTGCCAGTAAAAGCCCTCACCACCAAGGGTTAACAATGTCTCTTGGTGGGGGGTACAGCAGGCCTATAATGAGGGACCCTTTAATTAGACCAAGTCAGCAAGGAGACACAAACAGGATTGTGGGGAGACGGGACAGAATTGGTAGTTTGGGGTTTTCTTTGTCCTGCATTTCTCTCGACAAATTGTAGCTTTTCCGAATACTGATTAAAGCTGCATCACAGCGGGCACCGACGTGAGGACATACGCTATGGGAAGACAGAGGAACCACACCTCACGCCCCCGTCCAACCCCAAACTCAGTCTGACCTACAGAAGGACCAAAAATAACCCCTTCCAAGCCACAAGACACTCTGATACAACATGCTGTGCATCTCCAAAGCCAATGTGGCTCACGTGAAGCGAGGACACGGCGCGGTGGGACAAAGCAGACGTTGCTTTTACTTTTCACATTCATGCCGCCAGTAATCTGAAGAGGAAAAGCTGAGATTTGGTCTTGTTTATTTTATTCTCTGCTTGGATTTAATGGCCCCCGAGAGTGCGCCATACCCGAATGCTGCAGATAATTGTTCAGAATGGCTGCATGGGGTTTTACTGTAACAATGCCTTTACTGTAATTATAAAATATTCTCAGTAGGTGCATATTCTATTTTATTAACATTTGATGCAATTTTTACTTGCTTGCTGTTCTATATTTTAATAATTTAATTTAAAGCTGAACTCCAAGCAGATAGGAAAGACAAATTAATTCAGGACTCTCATCATTGAAAGCATGAGCGCAGGAGTCTTCTTCCTAGCAAGGTCCGGCAGCTGACATCAGCGGCTGCATGCAAAGCGAATACCGTATTTTCCGGCGTATAAGGCGACTGGGCGTATAAGACGACCCCCTAATTTTCCAGCTAAAAGGTTGGTTTTGGGATATACTCACCTTATAAAACGACCCCCTTCCGACAAGTCTGTCTAGAAGCTGAGGGGTAGCCGCACTATGCCCATTGCATGCCTCACCTCACTGTGCCCATTGCATGCCTCACCTCACTGTGCCCATTGCATGCCTCACCTCACTGTGCCTATTGCATGCCTCACCTCACTGTGCCCATTGCATACCTCACCTCACTGTGCCCATTGCATGCCTCACCTCACTGTACCCATTGCATGCCTCACCTCACTGTGCCCATGGCATACCTCACCTAACTGTGCCCATTGCATACCTCACCTCACTGTGCCCATTGCATACCTCACCTCACTGTACCCATTGCATGCCTCACCTCACTGTGCCCATTGCATACCTCACCTCGCTGTGCCCATTGCATACCTCACCTCACTGTGCCCATTGCATACCTCACTGTGCTGATCTCCATACCTTATCCTTGTATGCAGAGTCAGACTGCCGGCATTCATTGTTCAAATACCGCGCCTCCTGCTCATCCTGTTTCGTGATAGGCGGAACACTCAGTTTCCCAGAAGAGCCTGTGTTCAGTGTTCCGCCTATCACGGATGTCCTCTCGTCGGCCAACATTGACTGTTAGGCACCAGGTACTTGTAGTCACCTCCAGGGGTACCCTGTCAGTTACACATACATCCAACTGCTATTGGGGCTGGCAGGGTCATGCCAGAAATGTTGTCATCAGATAACGTCCTATGCTGTCCTGTCTGTACTGCATTCGAATCAGTTACATTATTTGCAGTGATTACTGAGGATTATAGAAACCCCCCCCCCCCATTTAGGTTATAGAGAAAAGTGGGAGGGAAGCAGTCCTGTTCCAAGGTAAGACAATTGCTTCTCCGTAGATGCAGTATAGTGAGTGAGCATTGTCCGTGGAATTTCCCAGTGTGCATTGCTCCAAAGTACGCCGCAAGGACATAATTGGTTTGGACGTGAACGTAAATTACGTCCAGCCCCATTCACGGACGAGTTACGCAAACGACGTAAAATTTTCAAATTTCGACGCGGGAACGACGGCCATACTTAACATTGGCTACGCCACCTAGGGGCAGGTTTATCTTTACGTGGCGTATCTCTTACGGAAACGGCGTATCTTTACTGCGATGGGCAAGCGTACGTTCGTGAATCGGCGTATCTAGTAATTTACATATTCTATGCCTAAAGCAACGGAAGCGCCACCTAGCGGCCAGCGGGAAAATTGCACCCTAAGATACGACGGCGCAGGCCGTCGTATCTTAGCTAGGTTTAAGTGTATCTCAGTTTGAGCATACACTTAAACTTACAACAGGCATAGATTCCGAGTTACGTCGGCGTATCTAATGATACGCCCGCGTAACTCTTTGTGAATCCAGCCCACTGACTGCACTGTATCTATGGAAGGCATCATTATTCATCTGTGCCTAGACAGTGTAATATATAAACCTGGCCCTGTGTAGGTATAGGTACTTTCCTCTTGGGAAGTATGAATTTTCATCTTGTACACACGATGTAAAAGGTATGATTAGGATTTCCTGGATAAACGTTCTCTCATCCAAGTGGAGATTAAAGAACTTGTGTGAAATCAAATCACATGTTTCATGTATTGCCACAGGCCCTATAATTACACGATACACTGGCTTCAGAGATGGACTGGAGCTGGGGGGACACTTATGTGGATTAGATGAACCCAGTACACTGGATGTCACTGACTCACTAAAATAAAATTAGCCGGATAGACATTTTCCAGCTCTAGTTAAAGTATAACTAAGACTAAACTTTTTTTGTTATTTGTTTTGGACAAAGTGGACAGGGATTAGACCCTCTGTCAGGTTTTTTACTGCTATCTGTGTTCCCATTAGGGAGATTCGTCCTCTCTATTTTATTCACTAAAAACTGAGGGCCAGATTCACAGAAAAAGTACGCCGGAGTATCTGCTGATACTCCGGGGTACTTTCAAATTTGCTGCGTCGTATCTTTATTTTGAATTCACAAACAAAGATACGACAGCATTTGGCTAAGATCCGACAGGCGTACGGCTTCGTCCTCCTTCGGATCTTAGGATCCAATACTTCGGCGCCCGCTGGGTGGAGTTTGCGCCGTTTTCCGCGTTGGGTATGCAAATTAGCTGTTTACGGCGATCCTCGAAGGTACGCGCGTTCGTCGCATTCTCTTACATCGTCGCAAAGTTACGGCTGCTATTTAGGTGGTGTAAAAATAGACAGCCCATGTTAAAGTATGGCCGTCGTTCCCGCGTCGAATTTCAAATATTTTTTTTTTTTCGTAAGTCGTCCGGGAATACGAAAGGACGTAACGCACATCGCCGTTCAAAACATTACGTCGGGGCGACGTCATTTCGCGCAAAGCACGGCGGGAAATTTCAAAACAGAGCATACGCAGTACGTTCGGCGCGGGAACGCGGCTAATTTATATGGTACACGCCCCATTTGAATTAGGCGGGCTTTACGCTATGCCGCCGCAAGTTTACAGGCAAGTGCTTTGTGAATCAAGCACTTACGCTGAAAACTTGCGGCGGTGTAACGTAAACGGGATACGTTACGCCGCCGTAAAAGTACATGAATCTGGCCCTGAGAGTGCAAACACTGGAGCGGCTCTGCATAGAAACCAATCAGCTTCCATTTTTTTTTTTCAAACCTTAATTGGACAAGGTGAAGTTAGAAGCTGATTGGCTATCATGCACAGCTGTACCAGGTTTTGCACTCTCTAGTTTTAATAAATAAACCGCTATGGGTCCTATATGGCATTATTACTGTGAGTGAAAAAAAAAATAACAAATTCTGAATGGTCACCAGAACAGCAATAAAGGGGATATCTTCCAATGGAGACACTAGTTCTGGTGACCCTGGAGACAACCAAGAATTCCCTCACTTACTGTTGTGGCTATGGGACGGGAACAGGGATCGAGGGGAAAATCTTCCAATGGGGATGCTAGTCTTGCTGACACTGGTGACTAACAGGGATTCCCTCACTTTGGAGGAATTTTCCTTCATTTCTTATTTTGGTTATAGAACGGGAAGTGAAGGGAAATCTGCCCAATGGGACACATTTATTTTTTTCAAGGTTTTATAACCTTTCCTTACTCTATAACCCTCCCTTACCCCCCTATGGCTCGTTTAGATGTGCTTTGAGATTTTAGATAACATGGACGCCCATTAAATTACCTTTTACGATAAGATGTGTTATACATGTGTTTTTAACTTTGTGCCGCAGTAAATAAGACTTTCCAGATGCCTTCTCTGTGTTGGTTTTCTATTATAAGGATTCTTGTACTATCATCTCAGCTAGAAACGCTTTTCAAAAACATCTTACACACTCTGTAAACGCCATAGGGGCTCTCTTTAGAGATTAAGGCCTCATGCACACTAGACATTTTTTCAGCTACTCTAAAGCCTCGTACACACGATCAGTCCATCCAATGAGAACGGTCCAAAGGACCGTTGTAACCGGCAACCGATGAAGCTGACTGATGGTCCGTCGCGCCTACACACCATCAGTTAAAAAAACTATTGTGTCAGAACGCGGTGACGTAAAAAACACAACGACGTGCTGCAAAAAACGAAGTTCAATGCTTCCAAGCATGCGTCGACTTGATTCTGAGCATGCGCAGGTTTTTAACCGATGGTTTGGCATACTAACGATCGGTTTTGACCTATCGGTTTGGCGTCAATCGGTTAAATTTTAAAAAAAGTTCATATTTTTTTAATCGAAGGTGAAATAACCTATGGGGCCCACACACGATCGGTTTTGACCGATGAAAATAGTCCTTCAGGCCGTTGTCCTCTGGCTATCCTATCGTGTGTACGTGGCCTTAGGGCTGTCTGGCGTGTTTTTTTGTTTTTTTTCCTGCCTCTAAACTACACTGCATGTTACTGTATGGCAGGGGTCTCCAAACTTTCAAATGAGGGGGACAGTTTACTGTCCTTCAGACTTTAAGGCGGCCAGACTGTTGACATTAGAAGTAGAAAAGGTCCCCACATCAGCGGGAGAAATTGTGCCCCAACGTTGATGTAAGTGGGAGGAATTGTGCATTATCATTGGTCCCAATTGTTGATGTCATTGTGAGGAATTGTGCCCCATCGTTGTTATCAGTGGTAGGAGTTGTGCCCCATCGTTGGTGTCAGTGGGAGGAATAGTGCCCCAAGGGCCGGATAAAAGCAAGCAAAGGGCCACATCTGGCCCCCGGGCCGCAGTTTGGAGACCACTGCTCTATGGGGTTGATTTACTAAAGGCAAATAGACTGTGTGCTTTGCAAAGTGCAGTTGCACTCTGCAAGAGCAGAGGCTCTGGTGCTTAGTAAATTTAGTGCATCTAGATGCTCTAGTGCAGGGTTAGGCAACCTGGGGCCCTCCAGATGTTGCAGAACTACAAGTCCCATCATGCATCTGGGAGTAATTGTAACTGCCAGCCTTGCAATGCCTCATGGGAAATGTAGTTCAACAACAGCTGTAGAGCCCCAGGTTGCTTACCCTCAAGTGCTAAGTAAAGAAGCTCTGCTGACTTCTATCATCCATTTATGTGCAAGTACAAATGCATTTTTTTTTTTTACATTTTCCTTGCTTGTGATTGGGTATTTTTTGCAACGTGAAGCTTTCTTTCAGTACTGCATATCAGGATTGATCAATTTTCAAATATATACCATAGTTTGTGGACTTTAAATTTCCTACAGACTAAATACTATACACTGATTTGGATTATTTATACCAAAGAAATGTAGCAGAATACAGTTTGACCTTAAGGGCTCTTTCACACGGGGCGGATCAGTAATGATCCGCCCCGCGAACCTCTGCTTGCTCAGCGGGGATCGCTCCGTTGATCCCCGCTGAGCCGGCGGTTGACAGGGCAGTCCCCGCACATTGTGCAGGGACCGCCCTGTCTTTTCTCCGCTCTCCTCTATGGGGTGATCGGATGAACACGGACCGTCTGTCTGTTTTCATCCGATCCGCAGACAGATGGAAGAATATGGTTTTCCTCCGTCTTCAGAATCGGAGGAATGCGGCACCGGGCGAGATCGGGTGTCAGCGGAATTGTTCATCCGCTGAAATCCGCGATCTCATAGGGACCAATGTATGTCCCTTTTTCATCCGTACACGGATGGATGAAAAAGCGGACATATGGTCCGCATGTGTGAAAGGGGCCTAAATGTATGAAGAAATATTATTTATTTGCAAAATGTTATAACAGAAACAATGGAAAAAAACAAATTTTCGTACATTTTCAGTGTTTTTTTTTTTATTTATGTAGCAAAAAATGTAAAAAACAGTGGTGATTAAATGCCAACAAAAGAAAGCTCTATTTGTATGAAAAAAAATTTTTGAAAATTTCATATGGGTACAGTGTTGCATGAAAGCGCAAATGTCATTAAAATTGCACTAGCGCCAAAAGCTGAAAATCGGCCTGGGTTTGAAGGGGATGAAAGTGCTCAGTATTGAAATGGTTAATGAGGACAGACTTGGGACAGGCTCATTCCAACATTGTTAAAAAAAAACTTGCAGTCAGCCACAACACATCCTTCTGAGAAATATCTAAAAAGGTAAGAAATGCTTAAAAAGTATACTGTATAGTGGAGTTTTCTCAAATTTGATTGCAAAAGTGGAAATACGCTTTAAGCAAATCTGTCACTTTTTTCCTATATGGGCAAAACACAGGGTTGCTTTTAGGTGCAGGAAACCTCTTTGTTCAGGAACTTCATTTATTACATCATTACTTTATGGCGTTTTCAGGAAGATAAGAAGGATGGATGTTGCCTATTCATATAGTTTATTGAACAGAGGATTCCAGCTGTGTGACATCTTCTCAGCCAGCTAATCCTCCTTACTCACATTGATGTTTAATTTTCAATGTGAGTTTCCCTGTCCAACTTGATAGTATTATCACAGTTCATTTTGTTCTGCTATAATTCGGACTCCGCTGCGTCAGAGAGCGTTTCCCTGGAGACCGCCTGCTTCTGACACATCATGTGACGTCACTGATGAAGCTACAAGCTGTCTAGTGGTCATTCATACCTTTGTCATTCTCTGTGTGTGTTGGATTCTTGACTTATGACACTGGTATAAATTAATACACACAAAATCCTTCTATTCATACGATCGGACAAAGAAAAGAATATTATTTTTCTGGATTTATTGTATCAATAGCACTTGTATTATAGGAACAGACGTAATACTATGATCCAGGAGGATGGAGAGATATGCCTAAGGTGCCCACGTGTCCCGGATTGCCCGGGACTGTCCCGCAATTGACATGTCTGTCCTGGGTCCCGGGCACCTTCATTCTGGGACAATACAATGTCCCGGAATGAAATAAAGGACACAGCCACCCCCTACTAACTAATAACTACATTTCTGGAACTGGTTGCTAGGGCTAGCGCTGCCTGGCATCTTGCAACCAGTGACAATTTACTCTCAAGACAGTGAGACCGGGAGCGAGGTCTGCGCCTAGTGAAGCACTGCTGCCCCGTCGTCGTCCCCCCCCCCCCCCCCCCCCCCCCCACCGTGGCACCTCCTCCTTTTCTGGCACCAAGCGGCAAGCAGCAGCAACTGGTGTGATCTTCACTCTCCAAATAGTGATGCCACTCCTTTCTTTCTACGCACGTGGCTCATGCATCTGGTGGCAGGCTATGGGTGGCAAGCGGCACTGCATCTGGTGGCAAGTGACCCATTCACCTGACAAATAACCCACCACCAAATTCCCCATCAACCCGAAGACTACATTTTCCCCAATATTTTTTTTTAAGGAAGGCGAGAGAGGGGGTGTGTCCCTGAATGGCAGTTTGGAAATGTGGTCACCCTATGCCTCGTACACACAACCGTTTTCCTCGGCAAAAACCATCAAGAGAACTGCTGGCAGAGCTTTTTTTGCAGAGGAAAAACGGTTGTGGATCTCGAGGAGAAAAAAAGAGCTCTCCTTTTTCTCGTCGGGAGTCTCAATTTTCTTGTCGTGGTTCTCGTCGGGCTGGTTTACGACGAGAAACACGTTTGTGTGAATGCTTAAAAACCTGTGAATAAAGTATGAGACGGGAGCACACCTTCGGTAAAAGTAGCGTTCGTAATGGAGATAGCACATTCGTCACGCTGTAACAGACTGAAAATCGCGAATCGTCTCTCACCAAACTTTTACTTAACACGCGGTAACATGAGATTAGCAAAAGCAGCCCCAAGTATGGTGCCAGAGGAATCGAACTTCCCCTTTATAGTTCCTTGTGTATGCAAGGAAAGCTTGACAAGAATCTCATCAAGCTTGACAAGAACCTCGTCGAGGAAAACAACGTTTCTTTTACAACGAGATTCTTGGTCGTGTGTACGAGGCAATAGACAATGTACTGGGTGCTTCCAGCAATGAAAATTTTAAGTGTATGTTTTTCCACATTTAAAGGGAGTGTATTTTCTTTTGTTGAACATCTATAAAATGTCCAAGTTGAAGTCAATCATCCTATAGATATACTGTATAATAATGTCTAAAAACAATATGTTTCTATGCTTAATTTGTAATTATTTACTGTATGTACTCAAGGGGCGGCCATCTCTTCTCATTACATATACAGGCTTTTTGCTTTGCTCTGCTGGACAACAAGTTTGCTTTACTGCTCCCTCTCCTACTACCAGCCTAGGAATTGTTCAACTCAGTGAAAACAATGCAATACTTGTGAAGAGAATAGCTTATGTAAGCTTTTCAGAGCCATGTTTGCATTTTTTTTTTTACGATGTTTAAATTTTTTATTTCAGGCCCAAAGGTTAGTTGAAACCCCCAAACATTATATATTTTCTGTAAGAGACCAATGAAGAATTTGGTAGCTCCAAATGTATTTGTCATCCCATATTATCGCAACAATTTAGGCAAAGAAATACATAAAGTTTATTTTATTTGGTAAAATATAAACGATGATGTTGCGTCAAGTAATTAGATACCAAACATGTCAAGGCTTGAAATTGCGTGTGCCATTGAAATGACAAAGAAATTTGTTACCCAAAATCAGATCATCAGTTTAGAGCAGGGGTCTCAAACTGACGGCCCTCCAGCTGTTGCAAAACTACAAGTCCCATGAAGCATTGCAAGGCTGACAGTTACAAGCATGACTCCTGCAGGCAGAGGCATGATGGGACTTGTAGTTTTGCAAACAGCTGGAGAGCCACCAGTTTCAGATCCCTGGTTTAGAGTCAACTGTAAACAATGACCCTAGAATTATTGCTCTCACTCTGGTGTATGCGTTAACGTGTAACGCAACAGATTTTTTAATACAAGTGTGCCACAGGATGTGTGTTTACATTCTTATGTATGGAGGGGCAGTACAGGCTGAAATATATTTTTGGGGAAGGGGATTATGTGCTTGGGTGTAATTTTACAATTTCTATTCACTAATTAGATTTTTATCACATAGGGGACTGAAAGATAGCATTTTACTATGAAAAAATGCCTTTAATAGGACATCAGGGGTTGATTAGACCCCTAATGCCCTTGGCAGACCATAGATTATGTGGTTGCCAGTGGTTACAGGAAAGAAAATTGCTTGGTTCCCTCTTGCAGAGTTGTTGTGTTCTCCGAGCAGGGGGGCACGGGGAGCCATCTCTGCCAGGAGAATACAATAATTACTGCTAGTGGCTATAGCTGCTGGCAATAATAACATTCTAAAAATCTGACTTGCTAGTTGTACCCTGTAACAACACCCCGAGTATGAAAGGGGTTAAAGTCGAATAAGACCCCAAATACGAATAATTCTCCCCCAAATACGAGACGAAGCTCTGTGTTGAGGTTCAAGCAGGAATCACAATCTTTATTGAAAAACGACAGGCTTATATACAGTAAAAGAGGAGGTGCATACATATCCTGCTCATATTACTCTGAAAATACACCTGTGACCAGACCTAATTAACATGAGCTAATTAACTAATCCCTTACAGCAGCTGATGACTCAGAGACATGACCTTTAGGCTAGACTTGTCGTCTCGTAGCTTAGAAGACACAATCAACATGATCACAAATACACCTTCACACAATGGCAGTGTCAATTAGCACAAGCAACAATGAGATCTAATGACTCTTAAATTGAACTTCCTGGCATGCCCAAATAAGGAGTTATACTTCCTGGGCATAACCCTCACAGTGTACATGGGATAATATCTTCATATTTCTTGAGAGATATTGTTAATGAATATTACTGTCCCATTTTAAGTAGTCCAAGATATATTTTCTCAGTCACCCTATGTCCCTAATAGACATAGGGTGATTTAGACATAAGAGGTGCATGGGGATCTGAAGCAAGGGTGTCCCATTATTTCTAAGGGATTCTGGGTTCTACGGGCCCTCCAGTTGCATACCCAAGTCAATTGATGGATTGACTTGGGTACAATCAGCCTGCGCATAGAAGGATCAAATCTCGGCTGGTTCCTGCTGAACCAGCGGAGATTTGATCCATCTATGGCCAGCTTTACCTACCCTCCATTAAAGTTAATGGAGAACAGCTCATGCTCCAATAGCTTCTTCACCACTTAAGGTCGGCCATACACGGTTCGAATCTCGGTCGGTTCAGGAGGAATGGGCCAAGATTCAAATCGTTATTAAGCAGGCTGAATGATTGAGCAACGATCAAATAATCAACTTGGGTACAACCTGCCTGCCAGATTCTCTTACGATTATCACTAGTGGCTGCCAAAGCTGCTAACAATAATCACTGTCTTCTACCGGTGGGGACGGCTTCTCCCACCACCCCTAACCCCCAGTCAGGGGCAGACATTTGCACAGTAGGAGGGATTCCTCTGTCAGCACTCTCTGTGTTGATTGGGGAACTGTGTGAATTTGTTTAGTTGCAGGAAATAAATTTGCACTGTGTATGGTCCGCCTAAGTCATCAGATCACCAGTTATCACATCTTTAGACTTCAGGGGAACAGCACTGACATGAGGAAGCAAAGCCCTGCCTCTACCTAGATGGGTTCCTCCACACAAAGACAGTACAGAACAGGGCATAGAACAGGGATATGCAATTAGCGGACCTCCAGCTGTTGCCAAACTACAAGTCCCATCATGCCTCTGGGTGTCATGCTTGATGCTGTCAGAGTCTTGCTATGCCTCATGGGACTTGTAGTTTGGCAACAGCTGGAGGTCCGCTAATTGCATATCCCTGGCATAGAAGGTCAATACAGAGGAAAAGTCAGCCGCAGAGAGTCCACAAGGCAATTTTGGTGACTTGTTAGTTGCCCCTCTTCTTGCCTTTTTGTGCCCACAGATTTTACAGTCCTCTTTAAGGGGAAAGACAGAATAATTTCACTAAGGCGCTAAGTGCTTTGTCTAGTGTCATAATAAACACGAAGAAGTAAACTTGTAAGTCATGTAAAAAAAAGTCATTCTACTAAACATCAGGCGGCAGACACAATTGATGTCATTGATGGCATTGCCCTGACTGCAATAGCATCTCAATTAGTGCTCGTTGACAGTACCCTACTAAACCCTACGCTCCATTGTATCTGGCAGCCAATAAGAAAACTTTTATCATTTTATGATAATGTTAGTTGCATGTTTTTATTATGTACACGTCATTGGCTTTTTGGGCTGCATTTTTTTTCTCTAGTGTGAAGAAAGTTAAAAGAGATGGTGGCTTTGTATTTCCCGAGTTGCATCAAATCTTGAAACCCCCACCCACCCAAATGTTGCTGCTAGGTTCATGGTGATAAGAAAAAGATAGGTTGATTTATTTTTTTCATAGCATAAAAAACTCCCCCAAATATTTTAGCAAATGTTAAACCCATTTGGTTGATTCACAGGGATATAGTACACCATGATATGTCATTGACTAAATATGGCTATGGATCAGGACCAGCAATCTGAGTCCGTAGGTTTAGATCCACCAGAGAATTTTGGTGATTCAGATGTTTATTCATGAAAGCGATGAGTTCAGGCACGTAATTACCCCCTGGGAACAAAGTATATAAAGTGGTCAATGCTTCAGTCTCTCCTCATGCCAATGTATGTTATTCAGCGCAGTGGTTTTTGGCTAAGAGCACAAGAGGAGGGGTATGGCAGAAATGTTTAACCCTTTACCTGCTGATACTGTACGTACTGTAGTACTGTACTGTACTGGTACATTACGGCAGAATACTTCTGTTGCCAGTGAGCCATAATTTTATGGTTCTTGTTTATTATGTGCTCACAGTCGAGTGCCTGATCATAATGCTAAATCATTTCTTCTAAACGTGTGAACATCTAGTGCGCAAACAGTTGACAATTGCATAGACTGTGCATTAAGATACCTCCTGGAATTCTGGAACCCTGTAAATCAGATGGTGCTCAATACTCGTTTAAAATATTTCAAGAAAGCTGGTAGACACAATGATTTCCATCTGCTATTACTAACAGTACAAAAAAGGGCCTGTTTAGAACCTGATGTCTCTCTGCTATGGCCTTACACATGCTTCTGGGTGAGACTACCTTTGTTGCATGATTCTGTATGGTAGGGCACAGAAGTGGCCCATGTAATTATCTTCTTAACCACTAGATGTCCTCATGGCTCAATGGGGTTGGGTGCCAGTCGTTAGGTGTCCCCATGGGGTTGGGTGCCAGTCACTAGGTGTCTCCAAGGATTGGGGTGCCAGCCACTAGGTGCCCCCATGGGGTTGGGTGCCAGCCACTATGTGTCCCCATGGAGTTGAATGCCAACTTCTAGGTGACTCCACGGCCCCATGGAGTTGGGTGCCACTGCCAGCCCTGCTGGTAGAGGGACACCAATTTAGGGATCAGTTAAAAAAAAGACAGAGAACTTCATAGTCTGCCTTCCACAAGTAGGTTTCTCTGTGGATGGACCAAACCAGATCGTTATGTAGGCAGGGAGCCTGTATCGTGTTGCTTCCTTTAAGGGGGGTATGCATTGTATGGGTCTGCTTTTATCCCCTTCCATGGAATGCCAAATCCGGAAGACCCTCCTGTGAGTGATGGGTCTCTTGTCTCCTTTCTCATGCCATATCTCTCTGAACTATGCTGGACTGTTGTAACGTAAACTGAGTGCTGATGAAGTCATGTGACACGACGCCACGCGTAGGGACAGGAAGTACCAGACCTCACACACTCTGAAGGGAGAGATATGAGCTCGCTGCTCGTTTTGTTTGGATATTTCTGACATTTTAAATTTGAGTTTTTTATGTTTTTATATTAAATACTTTTTGAAGCGGAGCTGTACTATGTGCCTTCTTCTCTCTTTGCCCATCTATACCCGCTGAGCATTTAGTGCCAGTATCCGTGGACGTTTAGGTGGAGGCCAAAGAGAGAGGATCAGCATACAATCAAGATCACAGACTGGGCCGCACAAACTCACCGTTCGTAGGAGATAGGCCCACTGCTCACGGCCTCCATTGCCAGTATCCGTGGACGTTTAGGTGGAGGCCAAAGAGAGAGGATCAGCATACAATCAAGATCACAGACTGGGTCGCACAAACTCGCCGTTCGTAGGAGATAGGCCCACTGCTCACGGCCTCCATGTGAGTGCATGTGCATGTGATTGATCGTTTTTTAGACCCTTGCTTCCAGTATTACGCCATATCTTCCTCTTTTTCTTGTTTCTTCCAATATGGTCATTTAATGTGGAGACTACATCTAGCCCTCATCCTGCTGGATCTTTGAGCACACCTTAAGTGGTATCCAGGCTATCCTATCAAGGACTGCACCTTTAAATATATGCTTTTTGGATGCGAGACTTTTATTTGCACTTGATTTCACTGGATTTTTACCCTTTATTATGTGTTGGGATCCCTTACCTTTGGTCCTTAGTACCAATCCTGGACATTTATTTTGATAACTGTGTTTATTCACTTCCATGTTTATTTTATTTCCTTATAAGGATTTTGCTGCATAGTGTTAACCTTTTCCAGATCACCCACCTTCACAGTTCAGATTGCACACTGCTTGTAGAGTTCACCCCGCCCAATTGGTGGGACTTATTGATCACTGTTTTGTTTTGCTTTTTTGTTTATTGTTTTTTGTTTTTCGTCCTATCCCTCCATACCCACACAGCGCAGTTATTATCACTCATTTCATTTGCTTTCACTTTTGGCTAGGACCAATTTCAGGTAACTGCAGCAGTGCCCCCTAGGTTTAGAACATCGATAGCGCGAGAGCCCTTCCATTGCAGTAAACTGAGTGCTGCCACCTTCAACATATGGTTGAAGCATGTCAATATATTTTCTTCTTTTGCTTTGGTAAACTGTTAAAAATCTCTATATGGGGATATCTTGTGGAAGCGAGATGAGCTGCAGAACAGGATCTGTTGGTATAAGCGCTGAAGCAGGTATGCATGGGACCATCAACAGGTACTGAATAAACCAGACATTCCCACATACAAGGGAGAGTGGGATAGTTCCCCAGGGGGACCCCATTCCCATTGTACACTGTTAATACAAGTTCACTGCCCCTTGAGTCCAACAAGGAACAGCTTAAAGAGGTTCTAAGCTTCTGGAAAAAAATCCCCCCCCCAAAACAACCTGCAAGACAAAGCATACTAGCTCATTATGAAATACTTACCTTAAAACTAAGCTGTCACGGCCGACGTCTTTCTCTGAGCTGCTTCCAGGTTTGTGGGCTCCGGCACTGTGATTGCCTGGACCTGCGATGACTTCACTCCGTTCGCCGCGCGGGCTCAGAAGAAACGGCACATGTGGGCCGTTCCTTCAGAGATGCATAAAGATGCTGCTTGCAGGAATTTTTTTCCGTTCCCGCAAGCGCACCGCCCCAGTGTGAAAGCACTCAGGCTTTCACACTGGGGAGGCATGAGAGGCAGTTTTCAGGTGCTATTTTTAGTGCTAAAATGCCTGAAAATTAATATATACCGCTCATAAAGCGCCCCTGCCAATTGAAATCAAGGGGGCGCTTTTAACCCTTTATTGGGCCTCTAGTGAGGGTTAAAAGCGCCCTGCTAGCGACCAAAAAGCGCCTCTTAAAAATGATCTGTAATTTGGCCTGTGCATGTAATGACAGCTCTCAAATATAGAGGACAGTTGTTATATTTACAAAGATGTATTGGTATATTTAAGAGAAGTATTGCCAATGCTATTTTGGCTATACTTTTCCTATGGTTTACAGGAGTGCAATGATCCTGTGACCCGTTTTCAGCCGACAGTGGGCTAAAGCCTACTGTCAACCGACGTTACTCAGCTGGTCCAGGCTTGGGAAAGATTTTGACTTTAAATTCGGGATCCACCCAGATGCCTGGAACGGCAGCTAGAAGAGTTGGAAACATTCCCAAGCCTGGACAGGCTGCTCACTCAGCTTTTCAGCGAGCTGCTGAGAGCCTGAGCCAGCTGCTCCCACTCCCTTCACAGCTTGGCGCTCCAGTGAGTTCTGGGGGGGTAGAACAGAGACTTGGCGACTCATAGTCACCAGCTCTCTGCAGGCTGAAGACCGAGAGTGATCAGCGGTGTGTTATCATTCCGTTCTCAGTCTTGGAGGCTGCGGAGGGACAGCTGCAGTTGGGATCAGTTCTGCACCCATCTAGGTTAGTATGTGTGTTTATTTTTATTTTTTTAACCACTTAAGCCCCGGACCAATATGCAGCCTATAGACCCAAGGTGTTTTTACAGTTCGGGACTGCGTCGCTTTAACAGACAATTGCGCGGTCGTGCGACGTGGCTCCCAAACAAAATTGGCGTCCTTTTTTCCCCACAAATAGAGCTTTCTTTTGGTGGTATTTGATCACATCTGCGGTTTTTAGTTTTTGCGCTATAAACAAAAATAGAGCGACAATTTTGAAAAAAAAGCAATATTTTTTACTTTTTGCTGTAATAAATATCCCCCAAAAACATATATAAAAACATTTTTTTTCCTCAGTTTAGGCCGATACGTATTCTTCTACCTATTTTTAGTAAAAAAAATCGCAATAAGCGTTTATCGATTGGTTTGCGCAAAATTTATAGTGTTTACAAAATAGGGGATAGTTTTATTGCATTTTTATTATTTTTTTTTTTTTACTACTAATGGTGGCGATCAGCAATTTTTTTCGTGACTGCGACATTATGGCGGACACTTCGGACAATTTTGACACATTTTTGGGACCATTGTCATTTTCACAGCAAAAAATGCATTTAAATTGCATTCTTTATTGTGAAAATGACAGTTGCAGTTTGGGAGTTAACCACAGGTGGCGCTGTAGGAGTTAGGGTGCACCTAGTATGTGTTTACAACTGTTTGGGGGTGTGGCTGTAGGAATGACGTCATCGATCGTGTCTTCCCTATAAAGGGAATGACGCGATCGATGCGCCGCCATAGTGAAGGACGGGGAAGCCGTGTTTACACACGGCTCTCCCCGTTCTTCAGCTCCGGGGAGCGATCGCGACGGAGCGGCTATAAACAAATAGCCGCGCCGTGGTCCCGGATCGCTCCCCGAGCGGACCCGACCTCCGCATGTAGCGGGGGGGGTCCCGATCGGACCCCCCACCCGCTAATAGGCGAGGACGTACGTGTACGCCCATGTGCCTGTACGTGCCATATTGTGGACGTATATGTACATGCGGGGGTCGGGAACTGGTTAAAGCCATACTTCTTTTTTAAAGAGTTAAAGGAGTTGTAAAGGAAAACATTTTTTGCCTAAAATTAATGTCTGCAAGGTAGATAGAATAGTGTAATGATTCTGTTAAAAAACTAGTAAATACCTATTAAATTCCTTCATCTATATCACCCCAGGTATTCTAGTTTCTGTTCTCTCATTCACTTCCTGGTTTGCGGCGCTCGTTCATGTAAGAACTACATTTCCCAGTATGCATTGTGGCACGCCCAGTAATTCACACCTCCTTGAAGTCTCTAACACGTAGAGAGCGTCCTGCCGCACAGATGTAGTTCCCAGGAGGGGGCGAGCACGTCACTGACCACCGCAGTAAAGCCTCACTTCACGGTGGTGAGTAACAATCAGACAAGCAGGAAGTGAACAGAACAGAGAAGAAATAGAGCAACTTCTGAGCAAAAACGAACAATGAGGAAGTGAAAAGAGGAATGTCTGCAGGTAAAGGATGCTTATTATGAAAATAAAAATTTCCTTTACAACCCCTTTAATGTGTTACCTTTTCAGCTGTTATAGACTGTAGGATATTGAATGTTATGTACAAACTGTTAGAGAAATATAGCGTGTTTCCACACCTTATCAGGGATAATTTGCTGAATCATACATTTGAGGCAGTTTCTAAAAGACAATTACGGTTCAGATTATTATCATCTCGAAAGGCGGTTACGGTTTCATTCCCTGCAGAGAGCCGTATAATTTATTCCAAAATCATTAACACGGAAAGAGCATAGCTGAGTGTGGTTGGGGCTGCTGCATCCAATCACCAGAGATTCATACATATCAAATGATCACATATGACTGGATGAAGGCCCAGCATCAGTATGAAAGCTCAGAAGGAATGTCGGTAGGAAGCTTCTCACAATAAAAGGGATAAATGAAAAAGATTCTTAAAGAGAACTTCTGGGTATAGAAATAAAGTGACTTCTGACATCTAAACAGTGCCCTGAAAGATTTAAATTTGTTTGGAATCTAGGAGCCAGCTAAAAAAGTTAGGGGCCAGAAAACGCGCCCTGTCCCGCCGAGCTCACGCGCAGAAGCGAACGCATACGTGAGTAGCGCCCGCATATGTAAACGGTATTCAAACCACACATGTGAGGTATCGCCACGATTGGTAGATCGAGAGCAATAATTCTAGCCCTAGACCTCCTCTGTAACTCAAAACATGCAACCTGTAGAATTTTTTAAACGTCACCTATGGAGATTTTAAAGGGTAAAAGTTTGTCGCAATTCCACGAGCGGACACAATTTTGAAGCGTGACATGTTGAGTATCAATTTACTCAGCGTAACATTATCTTTCACAATATAAAAAAAAATTGGGCTAACTGTACTGTTGTCTTATTTTTGAATAAAAAAAGGTGTATTTTTTCCCAAAAAAAGTGCGCTTGTAAGACCCCTGCGAAAATACGGTGTGACAGAAAGTATTGCAATGACTGCCATTTTATTCTCTATGGTGTTAGGATAAAAAATATATATAATGTTTGGGGGCTCTAATTAGAGGGAAGGAGATGGCAGTGAAAACAGTGAAAAACACATTAGAATTGCTGTTTTACTTGTCATGCCAACGGCCACCACAAGATTGTGCCAGTTTAAAAAAGGAAGCTTAGGCCTGCAGAAGGCCGCAAAGCCGCGGCCTCAATTATCGTCCGGCATGCGCCCCCACCTCCCCCGCCGCACAATCGCTTTGGGCCGCGCCGGCCGGTAATTGAGGCTGCGGCTTTGTGGGCTTCTGCAGGCCTAAGCTTCCCCGGGCGCCAGGTCGCTATTTCTTGTCGCAATTGCCAGGAAATGGGAGCAGGTACCTGTCAAAACCAGGTACCCCCCCCCCCTCCCAAAAGTTCAATCTGCCCCCTATTTGCAGCTGACTTTTTTCACCAAACTACTTATATTTTGTTACTGTGGCCAACAAGAACATTTTTCCTCTTGCAACACTGTTTCTATACGGGCCCCACTGTTATTTTTAGTGCAGCAGACACATTCTGTTACTGTAAAACTGTCCAAATTTGGTCCAAAGCCCACACAGACCTCAGGCAGCAGCAGTCACAGACTGACTTGAGAATTTGGATGATTTGGGTTCTTCAAGTGTAGGTTCTAAAAATGTTATCCCCACAGGATACCACTTTTCAATTAGGAAGAGTGCACTTCCATCTATCTTAGTGTTCAAAAATAATAACCGGTCTGCAAACGGAAAGCCCACCAACATGACATGAAACACCCCTTGTGGTGTGGCTGGAGTATTTATGTCAGCAGGGCGTTGTGCTGTATGTTAATATTGTGGTTTTATTTTGCTCTTGATTTACATTTCCATGACTTGGAAAAAAAAAGAGATGATTAGTTCCCGGCGAGTAATGATGGTGGTGATTTGAAAGCTGCCTGTCCTCGAGAGGGTTACATTATCCAGAAATGAGGCGAAGCATATACAGCCAATGCCAGGTTTATGGTGTTAGGTGCAGGTCTGGCTCTGCAAGGAAAACCACGCTTCCCAGAGTGAAATAAACCACAGGCTTGTAATGATCTCTCTGCTAAATCCTCACTTAGGGTCTCTGGATACCCGTCCCCGGAAACCTCTTGGCTGCCAACTTGGTTGAAGTTTTTCAATTGGTCTTTTGGAATTATATAGTCTACAATAGTGTAAAGAACTGTTAAAGGGTCACTAAAGGAATTTTTTTTTTAGCTAAATAGCTTCCTTTACCTTACTGCAGTCCTGGTTTCATGTCCTCATTGTTCGTTTTTGCTTTGATGTTGCTGTAAATCCTCTCTGTTCTGGACACTTCCTGGTTGCCTTTTTCCTGATAACCACAGTACTGGGAGATTTCTCACGGTGGTCACTAATCAAGGAGCTGTGTGTAAAACGAAACTGGATTGGTGCTGAGGAGTTTTAGACAAAGTATCACTGCTCTCTATTGGCTGACTGCCCTCTAGTGGCTCTCTGTACATCAGAGAACCAGCAAACAACAGCAAAAACGAAACTACACTGCAGGCACATTATATGATTGTTTTTTTATCTATTTTTAATCATTTTTAAAAGGAATCAGTTAACTATTATGTCTCTATGCCCTGTAAACAGTCATTTCAGCTAAAAAATTTTTTTCCTTTAGTGACCCTTTAACAGTTTTTACTGGGTTGGATATATAAAGAGGAACAAAATAGCTGAAATATTTATAATTCCTGGACAAAATAATGCTTCAGATGGCCACATGTCTGAGGTCCAAGAACTGGGTCATTTGATCTTTGCTGATGGAGATAAGATAAGACTAAAAATTGCCTGATTCTCTTCTGAAGCCATTATACATTGAGGTTGTACAAGGGGCACCATTACCAAGTTCCTTTTTTTTTTTTTCTTTCAACTTTCAACTTTTATTAAAGTATCAAATATATTACAAGTGCTTCCTGGTACACTAATGCCTCGTACACACAATCGGGATTTCTGACAAGAAAACTGCAGGGTTTTTTTCAGCAGGAAAACGGCTGAAACTAGTCTTGCATGCATACATAGATACGATCACACAAATCTTGGACGAAATTCCGAACGTCAAGAACGCGGTGATTTACAACACGTACGACGAGCCGAGATCAATGAAGTTCAATAGGCAGTTTGGCTCTTCTGCTTGATTCTGAGCATGCACGTTTTTTTCCGCGTCGTAATTGCATACAGATGATGGCGATTTCCGATAGGAATTTTTCCTGTTACGAAAATTGATATCCTGCTCTCAATCTTTTCTTGGCCGGAATTCTCGTAGAAAAAGTGTGATGGAGCATACACACGGTCAGAATCTGTGACAAAAAGCTCACATCGCACTTTTCTCTTCGGGAATCGCGATCGTGTGTACGAGGCATTTGGGTTAGATTATGCAGATGAGAGAATAGATGGACAGCCGCACTCCAAATAGGTATTTTAAAAGGAAGACGTGCTCTTTATTAAAAAGGAAAAATGCACAGCATACAAACAGCAAGCAGTGGGATGAACAGCTGACGCGTTTCGCATTAAGAACTAATGCTTAGTCATAGCTGCCAGCTATGACTAAGCATTAGTTCTTAATGCGAAACGCGTCAGATGTTCATCCCACTGCTTGCTGTTTGTATGCTGTGCATTTTTCCTTTTTAATAAAGAGCACAATATATAAAACAAAAATGCATTCAGCGCAAATATATAGATCAAAAATAATAAATTAAGTGAAAGACCCACTGGGTTCGGATCACCAGCAATACCAGCTGAACACTACGGAATAATCGCAAAAATCCAGGGAGATACAATAATAAATGAAATTAGTGCAGCGCAAAACTTAGAAAAATATATGATGCTGGTATGTAGCCAGCACACTTTTATATAATGAAACAGTCCAAAATAAATAAAAACTCAGAATAACGATCCAGAGTCCATAAGTGTTGAATAAATAAAGTAGATGAAGTAGATATCCACCACGTGATAAAACACCACACTTAAAGTGATCCCTCCACCGTTAGAGATGGCTACTCTCACCTTCATGCGTGGACCACTGAATTAACAAATGGTCAATTAAGCAGGTCTCACAGTAAACAGGAACCAGGCTGATGTCATTAGATCCTCATTGGGCAACCATACCGCATAGGACAGGTACATGGAAAAAGATATCACAAACTAAGTGCTCTCTGTTGCAATAGGTAGATTTATTCACATAAGAATATAGAAGTCAGACTACTCACATTTGGCCAGACTAAAAAACGTCAAGAAGTACAATCATAAATGATGAAGACGGCAGATGAGCGACGTGGTGTGCAGGCTCCTAATCCCCCGGACGCGTTGCGTTATATCAACTTCCTCAGCGGGGAACAGAGAGCACTTAGTTTGTGATATCTTTTTCCATGTACCTGTCCTATGCGGTATGGTTGCCCAATGAGGATCTAATTACATCAGCCTGGTTCCTGTTTACTGTGAGACCTGCTTAATTGACCATTTGTTAATTCAGTGGTCCACGCATGAAGGTGAGAGTAGCCATCTCTAACGGTGGATGGATCACTTTAAGTGTGGTGTTTTATCACGTGGTGGATATCTACTTCATCTACTTTATTTATTCAACACTTATGGACTCTGGATCGTTATTCTGAGTTTTTATTTATTTTGGACTGTTTCATTATATAAAAGTTTGCTGGCTACATACCAGCATCATATATTTTTCTAAGTTTTGCGCTGCACTAATTTCATTTATTAATAAAGAGCACGTCTTCCTTTTAAAAGACCTATTTGGAGTGCGGCTGTCCATCTATTCTCTCATCTGCATAATCCTACGCATTGCCAGCACCCGTGTGGTTCCTGAGTGGACATTTGATTACCTGCCTGTGCTCACCTGGAGCGGCGGTCCTCCTATCTGCATTTGGGTTAGATACAGAGAATAAAAAAACACATATAAACTGCAAAGGTGTTAGCAATCAAATCTGCAATTAAGGCCCCTTTCACATTGAGGAGTTTTTCAGGCGGTACAGCGCTAAAAATAGCGCTGCTATCCCGCCTGAAAAACTCCTTCACTGCAGACTCAATGTGAAAACCCGAGGGCTTTCACACTGAGGCGATGCGCTGGCGGGAGACAAAAAAATCTCCTGTCAGCAGCATCTTTGGAGCGGCATGTATACCGCTCCTTCACCGCTCCTTCCCATTGAAAACAATGGGAAACCGCGGCAATACCGCATGTATACCGCTCATGTATACCGCTCCTTCACCGCTCCTTCCCATTGAAAACAATGGGAAACCGCGGCAATACTGCCCGCAATGCGCCTCTATAGAGGTGCATTGCGGGCGGTATTAACCCTTTATCGGCCGCTAGCGGGGGTTAATACCGCACCGCTAGCGGCTGATTCCCGCGGCAATCCCGGCGGTATAGCGCCGCTATTTTTAGCGGCGTTATACCGCCACCGCGGCTCCCGCCCCAGTCTGAAAGGGGCCTAAATGTTGTTAATGAGTTACATCACAATGGTAGGAGCAATATACCCTATCGACCCCATTGGGACCATGCTGTCAATAGGGATTGTTTCTAATCTTAAGAGGGGGGGGGGACAAGAGAATAGGAATATGGAAGCCACTTTGTAATTCAACATGTAAAGAGAGAAGTTTGAACGGTTATTAAAGTCCTTCAGATAGTTTGCAGCTTTGGGATATACCAACCAGGTTTGCCAAATCTTTTTAGAATTTGTGACGGTAAAGTTCTTGTGTGCCAGCATTAGTTCATAGTAGGCCTGTATGTTTAATCTTAATACCACATCAGAAAGATTGGGAGCAATATTGGATTTCCACAGTTTGGCTATGGTAAGCCTTGCTGCTATTAAAATATTGGCCACAATAATTCTGTAGCCTAACGGTATATATCAAGTTTTAATCCTAGTAGAGCTGTTGCAGGCTTGAGAGGGATTAGATTACCCGTAAGAGATGCAATAAAGGATGATACAGCCCTTCAGAAGCTGGAAAGGTTTTTGCAATCCCAAAGTGTGTGATATAGTGTACTTATTTGATCACTACATCTCCAACAAATAGGGGAGGAGGAGGAAGAGAAGATTTTTCAGAGATTTGACATATACCAACGGTAAGTATTTTTTGCGAATTTTCCCAGTGTTCCACACAAGATGTTGCAGATTGGTTTATTTTGATGGCTGTATAGGACTTCCATGAGAAGGTTTGAGAAAGATCTTGTTCCCATTTGAGCATGTTAGTACTCTTTATGTCAATGGGAAATTACGATAAGAAATTATAAAAAAAAGATATACCTTTAGTAGTATGTCCTTTGTTAGAGGAAAATAAATTCCAGATTTCTACAGGGACTTCGGGATCAGGTTTTGTCTTCAGAATCTACATTTTTAAGTCGTCCAACCTTGTTAATTTTGTTCTTTAGACATTTTTTTGTGTATGTCAGGTAAAGTGCAGGGCTGGACTGGGACAAAAAGTTGGCCCTGGACTTCATCCAGACTGGCCCACTTTGACAGGTCTCTCCCATCGCACTCCCCCCCGGCCACCCGCACCCCCTCTCCCTCTTCACTAGCCACTAGCCATTCTAATTTATTAGAGTAGAACGGCTGTTACTGGTACTCTTATAGGCAGTACCAGTGGGGAAGCTAGACATTATTTCACCCGGTGCAAAGAATTAGTTCGGTGCCCCCCCCTTATGGGACAAGATTAGGCAGAAGTGAGAAACTCCCAGGCCATAGCTGTTGAGTCAGCTGTCTGTCCCTTCCCCCATGCTCCTCTGTTGTCCCCCCTGGTCCTCTGGTCCTCCCCCTGCTTCTCTGGTCCTCCCCACGCTTCTCTGTTCCCCCAGTTGAGTGCTGAGGGGAGGGAGAGGAGGTGAGCTCTGCGGGGAGGGAGAGACAGAGGAGCGGAGGGGGACGGCGGTCCGCTGTCACTGAAGCCGGCCCACTGAGCCATCGGCCCACCGGGAAACTCCCTGTAGTCCCAATGGCCAGTCCATCCCTGGTAAAGTGCCATACCTGTTGAACCCTTGGTTCACCCAGGAGTTGACAGACATATGAGCTTTGCAATAGTCAATCACTCTTAAAGGAACATGTATTTGTACTAATTTCTTTGCGAGTTGTGTTATGTTTAGCACATATTTCCACACCGTCAGCGTGGCTTTAATGGTTAAGTAGGAAGGTACTGATACTTTAGGCAGTAAATTATATGCGACTGATAGAGCAAATAAATCATGACCATTAGTAACTTATTTTTCTATGTTTAACCACAATTTGTCAGCATTTTGGGATGAACCAATATTTCATCTGGTCTAAAATTGCAGCTATGAAATATTGGTGTACATCTGGTAGATTCATGCCTGTTTTATTTTAATTTTTTTTGCTATAGTTAGCTGTAGTTAGGATTTCTAATGCAATTCTTAGTTTTTTGCTCTGCAATATTAGGTTATTTATATTAGCATTCATTTGTTTAAAACATTTAGAGCAGTGGTTCTCAACCTTTCTAGTGCCGTGACCCTAACCTGTGGATTTTTTTTGGGGTGAAGCAGGATCTTTACCAGTTTTAAAGATCGTAATAATGATTGCCTATAGCATTTCCTTAGGGAAGTCATTATTTTTGGTTACTTAATTAAAGATATCTGTTAGATAGGAAGTTAGTATGTCGATAAAGGCTTTGTAGTATTCACTTGATAAACCATCTGCTCCTGGGGCCTTGTTAAGGGGTAGAGAGTGAATAACTTTGCGTGTCTTTTCAAAAGAGATTGGTTCATTGAGTTTTTATAATGTATTGTGGTCCACGGAAGGTAGACAAATCTTATTTAAAAACTATGTTGTATCAGATGGAAGGGGTTGGTGAGTGTCTTTGTAATTTTTTTAAGTTATAAAGGAGCTCGTAATATTCTGCAAAAGTATCCGCTATTTCTTGTGGATTTCTGCCTTCCAGGACACATTCCTGGCATCCTGTACACCATGTACCATTGGGGAGATTTCCCTTACTTGATTTTATAGAGACACAATAGAAAGCAAGAGAAAATCTCTACAAATTGTTCCCCTCTTTGTGTCTTCATTAAAAGAAAGACACAATCATTTTTCATGTCATGGAAAAAAACAACATTTTTCTCGATGTGATTCTTGTCAAGCCTGCCTTGCCTACACACGATCGTGAAAAAAATGCTCGACCAAAGCGCGGTGACGTACAACGCGTACGACGGCACTATAAAGGGGAAGTTCTATTATGCAAATTTCCCTTCTCATAACCTGCTTCTGAGCATGCATGTTTTTTTCCCCGTCGTTAAAGCCTACACAGGACCGTTTTTCACGACGTGAAAAACGACAACGTGAAGAACGACGAGAAAAAATAGAGCATGTTCTAAATTTTTAATGGCCATTTTTCACGTCGAGAAAAATGCTCTGGAGCCGACACACGGACGTTTTTAATGACCAATTTAAAAAAATAGCATTTTTCTCGCCATAAAAAACGGTCGTGTGTACGCGGCATTAGCCTCGCCTCTTGTTCTGATGACAGCTGTAAAAATGTGTATTTCATATCACTTTCTGTCTAAGTGAAATAAATACGGTGGATCTGCCTTTTAGGAACAACAACCAAAATCTGGTTCTAACCCTTCCCTACTCTATCCAAATTGGTAAAAATGTTTAGCTTTACAAGCATATTACCAACACTAAATAGACAGATATTTTAAGGAAAGTTTGGCAGTGACAAAAATGTGAAATCTTGGTTGCATTAACATCCATTAAGGCCGCGTACACACGATCGGTCAAAACCGATGAAAACGGACTGAAGGACCATTTCATCAGTCCAAACCGATCGTGTGGGGGCCCCATCGGTCAGTTATCCTTCGGTCAAAAAAAAGAGAACTTGCTTTAAAATTTAACCGATGGACTGATAACCGATAGGTCAAAACCGATGGTTAGTATGCAAAAGCATCGGTTAAAAACCCGTGCATGCTCAGAATCAAGTCGACGCATGCTTGGAAGCATTGAACTTTGTTTTTTTCAGCACATCGTTGTGTTTTACGTCACCGCGTTCTGACACGATCGGTTCATTAACCTATGGTGTGTAGGCACATCAGACCATCAGTCAGCTTCATCGGTTAACCGATGACAACGGTCCTTCGGACCTTTCTCATCGGATGGACTGATCGTGTGTACACGGCCTCAGAAAAAAAATGGTGACTGTGGTAACAGAAGGCCGTATTTCAAGCTCTCTATATTGCTGACAATAGTTCTCCGTTTACATGACCAGTCTGTGACATTTGCTCAATTGCCCCATTTAAGTGAGTCAGCTGTCTAGTTATAAAAGGGATACATTCATTTGTGAAAGGGTGATAAGATGTCTGGAACTGAACTCCCGAGGTCTTTTATGGTTCTCTGTGTCAGCTGATAGGGATTTTTGAAGGATTAGCACTTCCAGGTGTTATGATGTCATCATTCTTGTAATGATTTGAACATGTAAGCTGAAGCCAAAAAGAAGATCTGCAATTTGCCAATAAGTGCTCCGCCAGAACACAAGAATAGTTCGGCCCAAATAAAAAAATATTTTGATTCATCCTATTCACATGGGGAACAGGGCAGATAATCATAAATTAGGTAACATGTTCACTATTTGAGTTTAGAGATTTTGCAAGAGCTTCAGCCAGTAGGAAAATGTGTTAGTAAGCAGTAATTGTCCACATCAGTCTCATCTTGCTCCTAAGCTGCATCTCACATATCCTCAGGCCAATTGAACTCCTTCTTCACAAAAGATTCTATAGGTATTCAAGGAAGAGCGCTTTAAGCTCAGCCGCTTGAATTCCGCTTACTGTTACGTTGGACTGGAGGGAATATTGGGAGAGGAATGCATTGCTTTCGGAATCATTTCTCTTCTCGGAACAATGTGAGCATTCCTGAGTAGCCAAATATCTTAGACGTTCAGCTTCAGGTAAAAGCGGCCTTGGGTGTCTTACTCGTGCACTGGGACTTGTTTTAGTGACTGAAGGCAAGATTCTGATGACAGAAGGCTCTGCAATTTATATCATTCCTGGCTTTTTTTAGACAGATTTTGAATTACATGACTATCTTCTTCTAAAGTCTTTATTGATCAAAGTTAAAATTGAGGGATCTGTAAAAAAGAAAACCCCCTGCAGTATTAATTGCTCATTTTGTTCAGTGAGATTGGAATAAGCATTCTTTGCTCCCTGGAAGCCAAAACTCTTTTCTGCTATTTGATGCTTCTGGTATTTGGAAAGGCCCTCGTTGTGTCACATACAATGCAGGACCACTAGTTCTCCATTGCACATGATGGTGTTGGAGAGACTACAATAGAAGGGACGGCAAAGAGAAACGATTTTGGGGACTGGTCATACAGCAACGAGGAAACCTGGGGAAGCTTGGAATAAGGTGTTTCTGCTAAATCCAGGCCCCTAAACAAAAATAGCAATTGACCCTTACAGTGCAAGATATGGGGGGGCATTGAAACATGATTGCAGGTTTAAGGCCGCGTAAACACGGTCGATCCATCCGATGAGAATGGTCCGACGGACCGTTTTCATCGGTTCACCGCTGAAGCGGCCTGATGGTCTGATGTGCGTACACACCATCAGTTCAAAATCCGATCGGGTGAGAACGCGGTGACGTAAAACACACGACGTGCTGAAAAAAACGAAGTTCAATGCTTTCAAGCATGAGTCGACTTGATTCTGAGCATGTGCGGGTTTTGAACCGATGCTTTTGTGTACTAACCATCGGTTTGGACCTATCGGTCAGCGAGCCATCAGTTCGATTTTAAAGCAAGTTCTCTAATTTTTGTCCGAAGGACAACAGACCGATGGGCCGTACACACGGTCGGTTTGGACCGATGAAACTGGACTTCAGGCCGCTTTCATCGGTTTGGACCGACCGTGTGTACGCGGCCCAAGGGTCCATTCAAACATTCCCAATACAATGCAGTGCCTTATCACTTGTAATGTATCTAGTACTAACAGAGGTACAAATGTGTTAACAGTTTCCTGTGGGTTAAAGTAAGTGTAAAACAAAAAGTGTGCTACAGCAATTGGTGGGAAAAGTATCTGTTGTTTTAAAGAACAGGTTTTATTTTAAGAGGTTGTTTTTCATATTTCCAGAAAAAAATCTAAACTGAGCCAACACCCCCCCCCCCCCCATTTTGGCGGTACTTACCTCTGTGAGTGATTTGCTGCCAGTGCCCATGCAGCACTAGGGTCGTTGGTTTGTATCTCAACTATCTGCACTGAATTGGTGTGTTTTCCCTGTGCCTGTGTGGATTTCCTCCTACACTCCAAAAACATGTTGGTAGGTCAATAGGCTTCTGTTTAAATTGGCCCTAGTACTTGTATTTATGAATGTGAGTTAGGGAACTTAGATTGTACGTTCCTTGAGTGCAGGGACTGATGTGAATGTAAAATATACACTATATTACCAAAAATATTGGGGTGCCTGCCTTTGCACACACATAAACTTTAATGGCGTCCCAGTCTTAGCAACTCCATAGAGTTCACTATTGAGTTGGCCCACTCCTTGCAGCTATAACAGCTTCAACTCTTCTGGGAAGGCTGTCCACAAGGTTTAGGAGTGTGTCTATGGGAATGTTTGACCATTCTTCCAGATGCGCATTTATGAGGTCAGGCACTGATGTGGACAAGAAGGCCTGGCTTGCTGTCTCCACTCTAATTCATCCCAAAGGTGTTCTATCAGGTTAAAGCGGTGGTTCACCCTTAGAGGGCATTTTTTCCCCTTAGATTCCTGCTCGTTTTGTCTAGGGGAATCGGCTATTTGTTTTAAAATATGAGCATTACTTACCTGTTTACGAGATGCATCCTCTCCGTCGCTTCCGGGTATGGGCTGCGGGAATGGGCGCTCCTTCTTGATTGACAGTCTTCCGAGAGGCTTCCGACGGTCGCATCCATCGCGTCACGATTTTCCGAAAGAAGCCGAACGTCGGTGCGCAGGCGCAGTATAGAGCCGCACCGACGTTCGGCTTCTTTCGGCTACGAGTGACGCGATGGATGCGACCGTCGGAAGCCTTTCGGAAGACTGTCAATCAAGAAGGAACGCCCGCTCCCGAAGACCCATACCCGGAAGCGACGGAACAAGATGCAGCTCGAAAACGGGTAAGTACGGATCATATTTTAATACAAATAGCCGATTCCCCTAGACAAAACGAGCAGGAAGCTAAGGGGGAAAAAAAATAAAAAATAAAATGGTTGAACTCCCGCTTTAAGGTCAGGACTGTGCAGGCTAATCTAGTTCCTACACTCCAAACTTGCTCATCCGTGTCTTTATGGACCTTGCTTTGTGCACTGGTGCGCAGTCATGTTGGCACAAGAAGGGACCATCCCCAAACTGTTCCCACAAAGTTGGTCAGGGCTCCCTAGAATACCCCAGACAGCTCCACGCCTCCACCTCTCTCCACCTCCTTCCTTTCTAGAAGACACTAGAATATTCTAGAAAAAACTAAGACTAAAGTTCATCTGTGTGTAAAGGCAAACATCCCACTACTTTTGACAATATAGTGCATGTATATAGGAACAGGTTTTGGAACTAAGATAGAAAAAAAAATCATTCAGTGTAATAGATTAGCACAACATGTTTCTCACATTTGCATTCTTCCAGCATTGACTTCCTGTGCTGCTTTCGTCCTTCAGTCAAATACCTGCAACATCTCAAACCTACAAAAGAGGTTGATGCCAGAAGATATCCCTCACCTGGAAGATATGATTACAAGTCTTAACAGGGAGCAGATAGTTATATAACACTCAGCAGCTGTCATTGACTGCACGTCCTACTCCAATTGAGGGAGTGACTGCCTATAAACTTGAATGGAACTGTACTCCTACAATAGAGACAGTAGGGTATGACTTAATTCAAGTTTGGTACCCAGGTAGGGGTTGTAGGTTAGGGAGCTAGGGAGGGTGAGCTATTTTTTCAAGTGAACTTGTATTTTGACTCTTGGAAAGCTTTGGGAAACCTTCCCTTTTGAAGGACCATGACTTGTGATATGCTGGACCCATACCCAACACCAGTCTAGGTTGGGGAAGAGACTCATTTCAGTTGAGCAATAACAGACAATCCTGAAAGCTTTGGCACTCTAAATATATGAACCAATAGGGGGATTAAACAGTATCTGCCTAAATCTATGCATTACATAAAAATCCCTTTAATGAAGGTGTATTCTTGAAATAGATTAGGCTTGAGTCATGAACATGTGCAGTGGTGACATCATGTCTGCTTACAATGTGTCATCAGCAGATCAATGCACACAGCCTGGTCCCTGGAAACTGTATGAACTCTAGCAACTAAGCTGGTATGTTCAGCACTGATTTCTGAAATTAGGAACAAAAATTAAGTTGTTTTTATAACAGCCTATCAGGAGGTAAGGAAAGGATATGAATGGTTGCTGTAGTCAACAGCTCCAGCTTTCACAATTTAGCTCTTCTAAACACTATGGGGCAGATCCACAGAGATCTGCCCCGGCGCACCGTATCTGAGATACGCTACGCCGCCGTACCTTACCTGGCTTTAGTTCGAATCCTGGAAGAATTTGCGCCGTAAGTTACGATGGCGTAGTCTATCTCTGGCCGCAGAATTCAAATCGGCGATTAGGGGGCGTGTTTTTTCATTTAAATGAAGCGCGTCCCCGCGCCGAATGAACTGTGCATGCGCCGTCCCTAAATTTCCCGTCGTGCATTGCGCTAAATGACGCAAGGACGTAATTTTTTTTAACTTAGACGTGAATTACGTCCATCCTGATTCACGGACGACTTACGCAAAAAAAAAAAATCAAAATAAACGCGGGAACGACGGCCATACTTAACATGGCAGGTCTAACTATACGCGACGAAATACCAGCTTTAACTATACGCCGGAAAAAGACGACCAGAGATGCCATAAAAAATTTGCTGGCCGCTCGTACGTTCGTGGATCGTCGGAAATAGCTAATTTGCATACCCGACGCGGAAAACGACGTGAACGCCACCCAGCGGACGCCGAAGAATTGCATCTTAGATCCAAAGGCGTACAAGGACGTACACCTGTCGGATCTAACACAGATGCCGTCGTATCTTGGTTTGAGGATTCAAACCAAAGATACGACGCGGGTAATTTGAAAGTACGCCGGCGTATCAGTAGATACGCCGGCGTACTCGCTCTGTGGATCTGCCCCTATGTAGGGAAATTATGGGATGTATGGTCATGTTGGACTGGAGAAAATAGTGCATTTCAGTGAGCGTTAACGGTAACATCCGAAGCTTTGTATAATGTGTTGTTGTACTATTATTTTGAGAGGCAGCCAAATTCACCTATGCAAGGCTATATATAAGGGGGTACCACCAGTCCTCCTGTACGAGGCCCAGACCAGACAGCAGGGTGAATCGAATGTGGTCAGGGAGGGTAATCAGTGTGGCAGGGGGGAAATTACTGAAATTGATTCCCTGTATGGCTCTCTCTGCAGCTGCTGAAAGCTGGCTTCTTCTCCTCTCCCTCCCTTTGGCGTCCAGCTGCTGGAGAGAGCCATACAAAGGATTGGTTCCAGTAAGTGCCCCTCCCTGACACACAGTTTACTTTCAATTTCTAAGGCCTACATACCCCATGATACCTTTCTGTCTTTAAGAACTTCCTGCTTCATGAAACTCCTCCTCTCAGCACCTCTGTTGTTCAGAAGGCGGGCTTTGTGAAATGTGTGAAACATCAGTGCCCATGTTCTGACAAAATTTCGGGCCTGGCAGAATGAGCAACCCACTACACTTCTGTTTTCTGAGACTGAGCCTGAGACTGCATTAAACTACTGTAAAAATTTAGAGCAGGATAAACACAGGCAATATCTGATCCCCAATGTCCCCTGCAACTAGTGGACCTGGAAGTGAGGTTTATTTTGTCACTTCATTCCCTGACCACTGTAGTCAGGGAAGCAGCTAATCAAGCATGATTTGTGCTTGATTAACTTAGCTGCAGTAGAGGGCAGGGGAGACGTTGGGGTTCTAATGGACCACTTATGTGTCCATAAGGAGGACCTGTCTCCTGTGCATGCTATCACATAGGGGACCTGTTAGCATCCTCAGTGGTTTAGTGGTGTAGTGGTTAGCACTTTCACCTAGCAGCAAAAAGGGTCGCTGGTTCAAATCCTAACCACGACACCATCTGCCTGGAGTTTGCATGTTCTCCCTGTGCCTGCGTGGGTTTCCTCCGGTTGCTTCGGTTTCCTCCCACCCTCTAAAGACATGCTGGTAGGTTAATTGGATCCTGTCTAAATTGGCCCTAGTATATGTATGAATGTGTGACCTTGGTTGCAAGCGCGTCGGGATCCTACAGGTTAAATGACCGTGCTATATCAATATCCCACTCAACTCAACTTATAGCAATAAAGTTAAACGTAAAGAAATAAAATAAAAAAATAACAAATAAATAAAAGTACCCCCTTCATCTCCGTACACACTCCAAACCAAATGCGCATATAGGGCCCAAATGTGTATGTAAAAAAAAAAAGAAAATTGTGCCATACATGTGAGGTATCCCCATGAACATCGGCGTGAAAGTAATAATTCTGAGGCCATAATTCATGGTTAACTCTAAACTGATAATCTCTCAAGGCTTTTAAAACCATTGTCCTCCCTAGACTGTACAGACCTTGTACTTGCCCATGGTTATTTCTGTGTTAATTCTGAAATGAATAAAACATATGTCAAATAACAGGGAACTCCAGCTGCATTTCTTACATTCCAGAAAAATAGCACGGATCAATGCCCGGCCTAGGGAAACAGTACAACTGAGTGGTCCATAGTACATCGGACCCATGGGTAGGAGCTGACTCTTGGTGGAGACTAATCCTTCATTTACACAATGTTAAAAAGAGCATCGTAGAGCTGTCATCTTTGTCTTCCTGTTATTAATCCTCTTTAGTATTTCCATCGCACAGTACAGACCTGGGAAAGCCCAAAGTTGCCATATATTTAGTCAGGCTTGACATGGTAGGCGGCCATACAGGCATCATCCAGCCACAACTTCTCACAGGTTACATGTTTGTGTGTATTGAGGGGAGCTCTGAAGTTCATAGCTAATACATGCCAGCTGATCAACCAGTGTTTCTATGAGCAGGCTCCTGCAGCAGAAATGTGCATGGGCCTACAGATAAATAAACATGACCTCTTTGGTGTGTAAATGCATAGCTCCCAACTGTCCCCGATTTCGAGGGACTGTCCCTGATTTGTCTCTGTTTCCTCCTCATTTGTCCCTCATTTTGGTCTGTATAGCTGTATACAAAATGCACTTTTTATCTTTCAAAAAGTGTTTCCCAGTGCTAAACCTTGCATCCAAATTCTAAATAGCTGCATTTGTAAATTTTAAGAGCCAGTATAAAGGAAAAGTAGTGGTAAAAAAAGCACTTGTGGGTTTAATTAACCTTTTTTTTGGGGGTTAATTCCTCCTTTAAGAGGGTGTGGCAGGAGGCGTGTCCTGAACTTACATACGTCTGCTAGTAGGCGTCCCTCATTCCCGTCTAAAAATGTTGGGAGGTATGTAAATGGCCTGAACACGTGAATGTAATCTTATAGTTGCATCTTATGATGGTATTCAAAGGGTGACCCTCTGTCATCTATTATAGCCCATCTCCAGCCAAAATGTTTAGAGCCCCTTCACACCATAAAGTTAAAAGGACGGTAAAACTTCCTCGGTCCATTTAGCAGCTGTAAAGAGCACCAGAGCGCATGAAATGTCTTTTTGTGCACTTTGCTGAAGATAAGTAGAGCAGGAGCAATTTTTCCTGCATTGGAGCCAAATTTAAAATGAACGGCCTTCAGTAAAAGCATACTGCAATATACAATAAAGTGGATTGCGGCCAGAGCTTTTTTTTTCAAAAAATAGGTGCAGGAACTCAACCACGACCCCATTCAAATTTCACAAACAGTAGAAGGGTCTTAAAGGGGCAATAAATACCAGGATTGCATTACATACAGAGTGTAGAGTTCGGTGGGTTACACACAGAGTGCAGAGCTGTCACTTGTAAACACAGAAACCGGACTTCTGTTTTTACAAGTGATTGTGGTGAGCGGCCACCAAAGGGTCTGAGCCAGAGGTGGTGGAACAGAGTTCCCCCAAGTTCCCCCTGAAAAAAAGCCCCGATTGCGGCACATGTGTTACCACAACACAGCTTTGTGGGAATGGAACCTTAGGGCCTATGCACACTTGTCTGTTTTCATGCAGCAAAGCTTACTCAAAAACCTTTTGATTAGGTGGAGGTCAGAGCTTCTATTAAATAGAAGTAGTGTGAAAGCTTTTTTGGCCCCACTTCTCCTGTGGATCACAGGTGGGCAGTTAGTTCTGCACTTCGGTGACCCATATTCGGTCAACAGCAGGCTAAAGTCTGCTGAAATCTGATGTCACTCAGCCAGTCCAGACTCTGAAGGGATCCAAAATGTAATGGAGGGTTCCACCCAGATGCCTGAACCGTCAGCTGGCTCAGCATCTTAGCGAGCCACTGAGAGGCTGAGCCAGCTGCTCCCATCCTCTACACAGCCTGGCACTCCAGTAGGCACTGAAGGGGCAGAGCAGAAAGCCAGTAACTTTGCCCACTAAAGACCGAGCAATCAGTGGTCTTTGATCACTTAGTTATCGGTCTTTATAGGCAGCTGGGGACAGATGCCGCATCCGAACGATGCTGCCTCCACCTAGGTGAGTATGATAGTTTGTTTTATTTATATTTCCGCACTTCTCTGTGAAGTTTATATTGCTGACAGTGTACCCACTGGAAAGATTTCCCCTCACTTCCAATGCTGGTGACAGTTAATGAGAGTGTGGGTCTGACTCAGACAGGACAGGAACACAGCAAAAAAATAGGGGGTTATTTACGAAAGGCAAATCCACCTTGCACTACAAGTGCAAAGTGCACTTGAAATTGCACTGAATGTGCACTTGGAAGTGCAGTCGCTGTAAATCTGAGGGGGACATGCAAGGACAATAAAAAACAGCATTTTAGCTTGCACATGATTGGATGATAAAATCAGCAGAGACTCCCCTTATTTTAGATCTACCCCTCAGATTTACAGAGACTGCACATCCAGGTACACTTTCAGAGCAATTTCAAGTGCACTTTGCACTTGTAGTTTGCACTTGTAGTGCAAAGTGGCTTTGCCTTTAGTAAAAAAAAAAAACAATATGTTAATACCATTCCCCACTATACTGAATAACTGTGCTATCGTCATTGTCACCACCATCAGAGAGATATCATATTGCTTACTGTCCTTGTCACCAGAACAATGTGTGAAGATGAATATCCCCAACGAGGATGCAGACATTAATTAAAATCAAATATTTCCTCCAACCCTCCTCTTTGCCCAAACTAAAGTATGATTTTTTTTCTAAGTGAATGATTTAAATTAATGTTTTGTTTGAATCAGCTAAATACCTTCTAGGCGTACCAAATGAAAAAGCGTTGAAAAACATTTGTTAACCAGAAAAAAAAAAGCATGTCTCCTGCCGGCATTCTGCAAGGTCAATGTTCTCTGTGTTGAAGCATAGGCCTTTCTGCAGAGGTCCAGCACACCACCTACTGCAGTTAGAAGTAAGGCTCCATTCACATCTAGGCGGACGAAATCGCGGCGTTTTGTCCCGCGAATTGCGGCGGCAAATAGCAGCGTTTTGTACCGCGATTTGCGGTGACAAAACGCCGCGATTGTCCGCCTAGATGTGCCCCTAGGATGTGCCCCTCTATGGAGATGGTTCCCGAATGCTGAAAGCCGCCTGAAAAAAAGGTCCGGGACCTTTTTTCAGGCGGCGGGCGACAGGCGTACGGCGTTCGGCGTGGAGATGTGAACCATCTCCATAGAGGGCAATGTGTTTCCAGCCCTCTGGCGGCAGCGGCGTCACACTACAGGCGACAAAACGCCTAGGTGTGAATGGGGTCTAAAGCATGCCTATCGACAAGGAAACCAACCTTTGCTGATTGGAGAGCTCTAGCCATGGTATAGCAAGGGTGTGTTAGACCACTGCAGGGAGACCTTTCCAGAGCAAGATCATTAATGAATTCACTATTACAAATAAATATATTTGTCTGTGTCAGTATTTCAACAATAGATGTGTATTGCAAGGGGTGTGTAAATCAGTATATGTCTCATACACAATTAGGGGTGAAAATAGGAAAACATATGTTTATATATACATATAGGGCTAGATTCACGTAGATCGGCGCATCTTTAGAGCGGCGTAGCGCATCTCATATGCGCTACGCCGACGTAACACAGAGAGGCAAGAACAGTATTCACAAAGCACTTGCTCCCTTTGTTGCGCCGGCGTAACGTAAATTGGCCGACGTAAGCCCGCCTAATTCAAAGTTGGAAGGTAGTGGGCGTGATCTATTAAAATGAAGCGTGACCCCATGTAAATGAAGGGCCGAACGAACGGCGCATGCGCACGCGTGCTCAGAATCACGTCGTATATACTCCCTAAGATACAACGGCTCAATGCCTACGACGTGAACGTAACCTACACCCAGCCCCATTCACGTACGACTTACGTAAACGATGTAAAATACGACGGCTGTTCCCTGGTCCATACCCTAACATGACTTACACCTGCTTTATGTGGCTTAACTTTACGCCGGACGTACGCCTTACGTAAACGGCGTAGATTACTGCGACGGGCGTAAGTACGTTTGTGAATCGGTGTATCTTGCTCATTTACATATTCGACACATAAAACAATGGAACCCCCCGGCGGCCAGCGTAAATATACGCACAAGATACGACGGCAAAGGAGACTTACGTCGGTCAGATGGAGCCAAAATTCAGGTGTATCTTATTTCAAGAATCCGGCGCAGAGATACGACGGCGCATCCGTGCATTTACGCGGCGTATCAGAAGATACGTCGGCGTAAGTGCTTTCTGAATCCGGCCCATAGTATATATACAGTATCTCACAAAAGTGAGTACACCCCTCACATTTTTGTAAATATTTTATTCTAGCTTTTCATGTGACAACACTGAAGTAATAACACTTTGCTACAATGTAAAGTAGTGAGTGTACAGCTTGTATAACAGTGTAAATTTGTTGTCCCCTCAAAATAACTCAACACACAGCTATTAATGTCTAAACCGCTGGCAACAAAAGTGAGTACACCCCTAAGTGAAAAATACTATTTGTGAGATACTGTGTATGTATATATATATAAAAAAAAAAATTGTATTATTATTTATTTATATTTTGCTACATACATTTAGCTCTTGTTAAATAAAGTGTGATTAGTTGATTACACTATAAAGTAAAATTCCCAGTTCTATCAAATTCCCTCCCAGGTCAACATATTGTATGTTGTAAGGATTTATAGCAGACCTTTACTCAAAAAGAAAATTACCGCTCATTCTCCTCCCCACCACTTAGATGTTTTTGTTTTTTTTTAACAGAGATCAGGTACCTTTTTTGACAGGTACCCAATCCTATTTCCTCAGCTCTTGCCTAGCTGAGAATCATCAAAACAAACTGTCACTGCCCCTACCTATGACTGGTCTATACAGTAAGGAGCACTGGAAAGGGCGCACGTATGTCAAAAATAACACGGAATATCCCAGCTCAAACTTACCAACCAATCAGCAACCAACCAAATTCACCTGTCTAACAGTGCGTTTAAAAACAGGGGTTTAGTTGCACGCATTTGCAAATACATGCGTAAGCTTCAGGCCCCGTCAAGGCTCCCTGTGTACTGCAGTCATAACTCTAAAGTTTAAAGTCTCCTCAGTGGAAGCACATGAATGCTGATGGATTGATAAAGGGCAGATGACTGGAGTGAGCCCAGCCCTCTTTAGGGGCAGGAGCACACTAAACACTCAGCACATGGAAACAAAGGTGCTAGTGCGCTGCCTGACCACAATGACATCAACAAAACAAACTAACTGTCACTGCCCCTACCTATGACTGGTCTATACAGTAAGGAGCACTGGAAAGAGAATCATGCCTAGGCTATTCTGCCTCCCTCCGTGTCGGACTGCACCCTCCTGAGACATGTTACACGTTCCAGGAGGCTGCAGGATCAGTCTCACCAATGCAATGCGATCTCACACATGCACGATTCATGAGGAAGTCACAGCTGGCTCCCATATCCAAAATGGCGGCACCAGAGACCAGCAGCCGAGAGAGGAATTGGCTGTGGGAAGACAGTGCAGGGCTCCGAAGGCTGGTAAGCACCTGGTTTTTGTTTGCATGCATAGCTGCTGATATTTGACTCTCGACCTCTTAAGGCCAGGTTCACACATATGCGAATTGGATGCAGGGTTTACCCACATTCAATTCGCATGACAAGCAGGTGTGACCGGCTCTCAATGGAGCTGGTTCACACATGTCCGGGGCGGCTGCAGTCTGGAATGAAAAAGGGTCCAGTGGGTGTTTGGGTCAAGTTCGAGTGCGAATTCAGGCAAAAATTTGGACCTGAATTGCACCTGAGTTGGTGAACCGACACGCACCAGACCCCAGGCACGAACCCGCAGCCGCACATGTGTGAACCCAGCCTTAATAATATTTATTTTAGATCCTATCTGCCTGGGTTGTGAAAATATTACAAGATCCAGCTTTGTTTTATTCTAAAAATCATTAATAAATTAGTTCAGTTTGGTATTTAAAAAGAGAACGTCATGTCCCATCATCCTTCAGCATTCTCTGTCTAGCTGTATTTTACAAAATGATTGACATATCTCATTACATCTCACAATGATGTGCAGCATAAATATGCAAGCGAGATAGAAATGACACTGCATGATGTTATTTATTTATTGCAGGTATTTTCATAGCACCAATTTATGCAGTACTTTACATATTGTACATTCACATCAGTCCCAGCTCTCAAGGAGCTTACAGTCTAAGGTCCCTAAGTCTCATGCATACATAAACATACTTGTCAAGAAATAATCCTTTCACAGCCACCACTTAATGGCCCTTAAAGTGGTTGTAAACCCAACCAGACAACTTGCACCTACTGGTAAGCCTAGATTTAGGCCTCGTACACACGATAGGTTAACCAGAGGACAACGGTCCGATGGACCGTTTTCATCAGTCCAAACCGATCGTGTGTGGGCCCCATAGGTTATTTAACCTTAGGTTAAAAAAAAGCCAACTTGCTTTAAAACTAACCTATGGATTCCTAACCGATGGGAAAAAAAAGATCGTTAGTAGGCACGTCCATCGGTTAAAAATCCACGCATGCTCAGAATCAAGTCAACGCATGCTTGGAAGCATTGAACTTCGTTTTTTTCAGCACGTCGTTGTGTTTTACGTCGCCGCTTTCTGACACAATAGTTTTTTTAACTCATGGTGGGTAGGCACGACGGACCATCAGTCAGCTTCATAGGTTAACCTATGACAGCGGTCCATCAGACCGGTGTCCTCTGGTTAACCTATCGTGTGTACGAGGCCTAAGGCTTACCTGTAGGTGCAAGAAATATGTCCTTAACCTACACGGTTAAGGAGACATTTGCAGAAAACACTGCACCAATGTCAACGGCGCACTGGCCGTGCTGGTTTTCTGAATGGGATAATGCCGGAAACCCGTGAATGCGCGGGAGTGGCGTCATCGGTGCTCCAGCCAGTCACAGCGCTGGAGCGGCGATACAAGGAAAACGCTCCGTGGGGAGATGGTGGCGGAGGGAAACGAGGGGCGCTTCGAGGGCTTCAATCTCAGGTAAGTGCCACATAATGAGCTAGTATGTTATGCTATTGACAACTTCTGACTTTCATGAATCCATGCTGTCTGTTGCTTAAAATATTTCTTCCCAGCAAGAACTCGTCTATGTGGTCTTTTATTAAACTCTCCAGTGTCTAACCGACTATAGAAGTTAAACTAACAGGTCTATAGTTACTTAGTTAAGACTTTGATCCCTTTTTAAATATGGGTACCACATTTATACGCCAATCTAGTGGTACCATTCCATTCATCTCTAAATATTAGAAACAATGGCCTTGAAATGACAGAACTAAATTATTTTAGGATCCTTGGGTGTATCTGGTCCACTGGTCCAGGTGCTTTATCCACCTTTATTCTGTCTAAATTAGGGATGCACCGATGGCACTTTTTTAGCAGCGAGTACCGATTCTTTTTTGAAAGTACTTGCCGATACCCATTACCGATACCTATCGCATAGGTAGGAGGGTGGTTTGGCGGGGGGTTGTTAGGGAGTTGGGCGAGGCTGGGATGAGGGCAGGGTGGGATTATATATATATTATACATTGTTAGGCACTGTATATTCCACTAAAACCTTTTAATTGCACAGGTTAATATCAATTAGCGCAACTGATTTATTATAATTCACGTTTTTGTCACAATTATATTGGGAGTGTGTTACCAGCTGCCTGCTTTAATTGTTGAGCATACATTTAATACATACATTTAATAGTTGCTCACAAGATTTTGTTACAAAAGTAAATATGATAGACTTTCCTATCTGATTACTAATGCTAACAGCATAAGGACTAAAAGTTGTCAATGTTGATAGAGAGAGTGAAGATCTGCTTTAAAGGAACACTAAAGGTTCGTTTTTTATTAGATCAATTGATTGCTGTGAGCTAGAGCATTTAAATATCACTTACCTCGTTTTTCCTTTTGACCTCCAAAATACAGTAATCCAGGTTTGAAAATTCCATTTCCTGTCACTCCTCTTCTTGCTTTCCACCAGCATCTGAGCCGTTTTGCATGGTGGAAAGCAGAATGTGCTCACTCCCTCCCTATGACTACAACCCTAAGTGAAGATGCTCTCTTATCCCTCACAGGCATGGAGGCTAAGCCTAATGGGAACTGTAGTTCCCTATAGGCCATGATGTAGCAAGAATGAATGCGCACCGCAAACCAGGAAGTCAGTGAGAATAATGATTCAGGAGTGATGGAGGTGAATAAAACAGCTTGATTTCAACAGGTATCAAACTAGTTATAATGCAAAACATTACTTTTTACTTTATCAGCTACTGTCAGACTTTAATTTAAGAGGAAAATATTTTTGTCTTTACAACCCCTTTAAGTATGCTTCAGCCTAAGTATGCAAAGCCACAGACTGATCATGTGCAGAGTACTGACGCTTGTTTTGTTGCTCAAATGAAATACCCCTTTAAGTGCCTCAGACTGCGCTTAGACCACAGCTCTGCCAAGTAGCTGGTGCTGGAAATAAAAGGCGAATTTATAACACACATGTTCAGTATAAAATAATGATGGAAGAGATGAAACATAAAGCAGGGAAGTGAATGATTCAAGATGATTCATTGTTTAAAAATATAAATGTAGGTCATTAGTTTGAAGAGTGTGTGGATATGAATTGTATATGTACAGTATAAAGGCCACAGACTTTTACAGCACACTATGGGGCAGATCCACAAAATAATTACGCCGGCGAATCTATTGATACGCCGCGTAAAATTAAATTATCTGCGTCGTATCTTTGTTTTGTATCTACAAAAGAAGATACGACTGCATCTCAGATCGATCCGACAGGCGTACGTCTTAGTACGCCGTCGGGTCGTAGATGCATTTTTCCGCCGGCCGCTAGGTGGCGTTTCCGTCGAATTCCGTGTCGAGTATGCAAATTAGCTAGTTACGGCGATCCACGAACGTACGTCCGGCCGGCGCATTTTTTTTTACGACGTTTGCGTTCGCCATTTTCCGGCGTATAGTTACCCCTGCTATTATGAGGCGTACTCAATGTTAAGTATGGCCGTCGTTCCCGCGTCAAATTTTGAATTTTTTACGTCGTTTGCGTAAGTCGTTCGCGAATAGGGATTTGCGTAGAATGACGTTACCGTCGTAAGCATTGGCTTGTTCCGGTTTAATTTCGAGCATGCGCACTGGGATACGCCCACGGATGGCGCATGCGCCATTAAAAAAAAAAGTTGTTTACGTCGGGTCACGACGTATTTACATAAAACATGCCCCCATCACATACATTTGAATTCCGCGCCCTTACGCCGCCAAAGATACACTACGCAGCCGTAACTTACGGCGCAAATTCTTTGAGGATTCAAAAAAAAAAAGTTACGGCGGCGTAGTGTATCTTAGATACGCTACGCCCGGCGGATATATGCGCTGATGTACGTGGATCTGCCCCTATATGTGCACAGTCGTTTATCTCCTGTACAGATACATGATGATATGTATAGGATTTTAGACAATAGGAAATGGCTTCAAGTTAATTTTATTTTAGCTTCTTAAATTGCCAATTTTTTTTTAATTAAAAAAACAAACATGTTATATTTACCTGCTCTGTGCAGTAGTATTGCACAGAGTGGCCCGGTCCTCCTCTTCTGGGTTCCCCGGTGGCGATCTTGGCTCCTCCTCCTCTTTGGCTGCTGGCTATGGGGGGACTTAGGCCCACCCCCACTTCCTCTTCACTGATTCTGATTGACAGCTGCTTGAATGCTGTGTAAAGAGGAAAAGAGAGGAGAATAGATGCAGCCATGCACAGCACTGATCTCTTCACACAGAGAAGCTGAAAACGTTTTTTACCTTAATGCAAACAATGCATTTGGGTAAAAAAAAAGTTTTTAGGTTTAGTAACACTTTAAAGGCAAAACAAAAATCCCATCACCACCCACACCTAGGAATCCAGCTAAAAAAACTCTTGTAAACCCCATGATTGCTTCCTAGAATGCATGGTTGTGAGACTCTCCACAGCCACATTTTTTGGTTGTTGGGACCGGCAATTATCAGCTTCTCTCCAGTGGTATCTGCCGTTTACCCAACTGGTTTTGTTACGCTTTCCCTCCTCTCAGCTTTTAAAACTTAAGCCGACCATATATCAGTAGAATGCCATTCAAATGTTCATAAAAAAATTCAAAAAAAATGTTCTACAGAGCAGTTGGTCTTGCCATCATTGAGTCAACTTACTCAACTAACCCACTCAGGGAATATGTGTGCCAGTAACTTGAATTACACCCTTTTCAGTAACTTCAGATCAAGCAGGGACAATGCTTCAAACTATTTACTAAGAAAAGTGCAAAGGCAATTACAGATTCCAACATTCAAAGGCATAATTCTTCCCTAATTCCCGAACTCTAACTATAGGCTGTGCACTGCCCTGGCATACCTACAAAGGAAGTGCTTGTGTAACATAATGTCCAACAGAGGCATTCTTCCAGAGCTGATGTCTTCAGGGCGAACCCCAGGTCCTGTTGACTAGACATGTGCACTGTCAACAAATGTGTTAGTTTTCGTTTTATTTTTATTTTTATTTTTTTTCGGAAATTCTAAAATTTGGAATTCATAAATTCAAAAATTCGAAATTCGAAAATTTTCAATTCAAAAATTTGGAATTTATAAATTTCAACGAAATAATAAATAATAACAATAATACTTTTTTATTATTATTAATTTGTTAAGTTCCATTCGTTTAGCTACGGCATTCGTTATTACAAATAATTCGTAACTACGGATAAATTCATATTCATTAAGTTCACTAACAGCCTAATTTGAAAGGAAATTCCAATACCTATAATTTAATAGTCAGTAATAGATAAGTTATTATTAGTTATTTAAAAATTTAAAAATTTCATGTTTTGAATTTTCAGATTCTTGTTCTTATTTTTGGTTTTTCATTCATTTGAATCTTCGGGTTTTCATTCTTATTTTTGGATTTTCGTTCTTTTGAATCTTCGGGTTTTCATTCTTTTTTTTTAATTTCCAAAATTTAGAATTTTCTGGTTTTTAAATTTCTAATTTGATGGGGGCCCTGGACCTCTCGGCTCTTGTAGCCTCTTCACTGGATCTCTCTTGAGGGTGAACCTATTGCAGGCCTTTTTCTACTGGACCACTGTCCAATATTTATATATCATAGGAATTGTGAACCGGATGCAGAGGAAAAACAGCCAAAAGACCAAAGACACAGGAAAGGCATTAACCTGCTTAAATGCTCTTTTGAATTTCCCATCACTACGGTCAAAAAACAGTAGTCCGTGAGCTCACTAACCATTAGAAAGATGAATGAACATTCAGAAATTTTTTATTTTCAAACATAATTCTACTAGTGTATGTCAAAGATAAAGGCCTGTTTGTGGACCCAGTTGATGGACATTGTCAGCAGGCAATTGGCTGTATCCATATCACCAGGAAGAGATTATTGCAATGGAAGAACAAACCTCCTTCCCTGCAGCATAGAAGAAAAAATAATCAGGTCTCGTACATACATAGTGCTTAGTGCAGTGACAGGAGTTCTTCTGCACTGGATAAATGCCAGTTTGTGATCAGTTTGGGGGTGAGGGGGTGGGAGGGAAAAGTAGTTTTATTTAGGTATTTGGAGGGGAGCTTTAAGTTTCTATTTTCTTTACTATTTACATGCAAAACTTACTTACAAATAAAAATGTAGTTAATGACAAAGGATTCACAAAGCACAATGGTTTATCTAAAGATACAGTTCAGCAACAGAGCTTGACTTACAGCTTTCTTTGTCTGCCTAAAACATCCTACTGAGCCCTCTAACAAGGTACTAATCTGTTTGCAGAGCGGGAGCATGCAAAGCAGAAAAATTAATACATTGCAGCTTACTAGTCCTTAAATGGGGTGGCTGCATATTTATGTTCTTTTTTCCACCTGGCGACCTTACCAATAAATAACTTGCTGCCTAAAATTACTGAACAGACAACAAAATAAAAAACAATTCTATCTTTCTCAAACTTCTAGCCCCTATGCAATGGAGATGAACAAAGGCAGACGTGTTTAAAGTCAACTATGGCAACTACAGCTTCTTCTATGGATACATGTGGGGGAGTGAGCAAAGTCACCCAGGATGGAAAGTGTTGGATGTGTTATTCACAGGATCACAGGAAAGCCTGAAAAGAAAAACAATGCAGTCACCACATTTAGGGACTGCTAAACTGCAATATATAATATTTTACATTTTTTTTTACATATACATAGGTATACATTATTAAGTGAATTACTGTTCAAATTTGAAATTTACAAAAGAGCCACCTTTAGAATTCATTCCGGTCCTCCAATGTAGGTAAATGATTTCCGGTGCTCGTAATCTTCAATATGTTCAATATGATAGTTATCACCCACAGAATTTAAAGGATATATTTAAGAAAAACTGGCATCTTCAAATCTGAGAGACTGCATATGTTTTTATTAAAATCAAACATACACCTTGATACTATAAATGTCTCTTTTACAGCATTGTGATAAACCAGTGCACTTTTCAAAGGAGATACAGTACAGTACAGCGGAAGTTACAAACCTGGACCACAAAATGATTTGATATAATTAGAAAAATCTGTACAGGTAATCATTCCAGGAAACCCAGAGGGATCAAAAAGAGATCTACCGACTCCACATTGACTTCAAAGGAGGAGATGTTCCTGAAAGTGCATTAGATGCACACACGCACATTAAAGAACCTCGGCTACTGTTACGTAATAAACACACTGAAGAGAGACAGACATTTTTGACAGGTGGGATGTTATAAACGTAGTAAGTGTTCTTAAATGTTGCATCCAGTTTACCTTTGATATGAAAGCAATGTATTTAATTAAACAAAGATTTAGTGGGGCTTTTGCAATGTGTGGGCTTACATCTTCTTTCCTATGGCTCTTATAAGCTCACGTGAGATTGCCGTTGGCAGAGACAAGGATACTATTTGCATGGACTGTACTGCAGCACAAGGGCCCTTAGGGACTCAGGGGGACATGTACACTAGATATGTGCCAGACAGGTACTGGGACCCCCCCTCACTGTTTTGTAGGGTAATTAAGATGCAGAAGGCATTCTTCATTATGCCCTAACCATTTTCCTGGTTTAAAAATCCAAGCGGTGTTGGACAGTGAGCTCCTTGTTCACATCCTGCCTGATCAATGCTGAGACATACAGAATACTTTTCCTATTTTCTCTTGACACCATGTTAAGCGGAAGTTAATGGGGTGTTGGCTTTCTGACTCCCTACCCTAACCAATATTCTTGTATCTCCGATGTTATTTTTTACCTTTTTTTCCCCTTCCTTTTTAGTTTTACCTGTTCTTCCATTTATATTGGCTTATTGGGTGTTGATTATCCTTTCTTTTTTGATATATCTCTCCGGGAGGTATCTTGATTACACTGATGTATTGTGATTTATTGTCTTTATATTATTTCTTATTTCTTGAAAATAAAATACTTTGAAAGTACAATTAGGAATGTACTGTAAACGGTAATGACTTTCAATATCTTACTTTTACCCCCATTTTATAGAAACATAATAGTACAGTCACGCGCAATATTGAAACCCAGGCTCTTGTAGGGATTGAGTTGTCTATGGCAAGTTACCTCATTTAATCTCTAGTACAGTAAACAGTACAAGATTAGAAATGCTAACACTTTAAAAAATTACAATCACAGGGTGTAGCCAAATTGTAATTGGAAGCAAGCAGTAACTGGAAGCAGAATCAAGCCGTTAATCATAAACATAATGTTCACAAGTTTTGATAGTTCATGGCCAGAGTAAATAAATAGACAAAATGGCAACATTCTTCTAAAAAGATAACACATCTGTCATAGACATCTGTGTCATGTCAGTAGATGGATGGGCTGGGGAAAGTCTGTGTATGAAAGTGATCGGATGACTGGAGTGGCAGGCTTATAAGGAGCGCTGTGTGCGAGGAGCAAGGTGCTTTAATAGAAATAATTTTTTGTGTAAAGCACATTGTACTTTACAGCGATTTATTGCAGGGGTTGCCAAACTTTCTAAGCAAAGTGCCAGTTTACTGTCCGTCATACTTAAGTAGGGACCCAAGGGCTAGATAAAGGCAAGCAAAGGACCGCATCCATCCCATGGGCCGCTGGTTTAGATAGAAGGTGGTCCATATTACCTTAACCGCTTGCCGACCAGCCACCGCCATTATACTGCGGCAGGTCGTCAAGATCCCGTGAACCTTCGTAGCTGTACGTCGGCTCCTTTAAGCGGGATAGCAGGCACGCTTTTGCTGCACAGCGGTAGTGCCGTACTCGTGGCCGGTGGTCGCGATGACCGCCGGCAACGCACAAGCGCGGGCACAAGAGGCAGAACAGGGACATGTGTGTGTAAACACACACATCCCTGTTCTGTGAGAGAGAGATTGTGAGTTCCTACGAGCTGGGAACCACAATCTGTCATTTCTTATAGTCAGTCCCCTCCCCCCACAGTTGGAACACACACTAGGTAACACAGTTAACCCCTTGATCGCGCCCTAGTGTTAACCCCTCCCCTGCCAGTGACATTTACACAGTAATCAGTGCTTTGTTATAGCACTGATTATGTACAAATGCCAATGGTCCCAAAAATGTGTCAGAAGTGTCTGATATGTCGGCCATAATGTCGCAGTCCCGATAAAAAACGCAGATCGCCATCATTACTAGTAAAAAAATTATAATAATAAAAATGCCATAAATCTATCCCCTATTTTGTAGACGCTATAACTTTTCCGCAAACCAATCAATATGTGCTTTTTGTGATTTTTATTACCAAAAATATGTAGAAGAATACATATCAGCCTATCGGGCTATTTATTACAGCAAAAAGTACAAAATATTATGTTTTGTTTTCAAATTTTCGCTCTTTTTTTGTTTAGAGTGCAAAAAATAAAAACTGCAGAGGTGATTAAATACCACCAAAAGAAAGCTCTATTAGTGGAAAGAAAAGGACGTCGATTTTGTTTGGGTACAATGTCGCACGACTGTGCAATTGTCAGTTAAATTGACACAGTGCCATATCGCAAACAATGGCCTGGTCATTGAGCAGCCAAATCTCCCGGGGGTGAAGTGGTTAAAGGAACACCTTTTTAACATGTTACATGTTACACCCATATTCAGGGTGTAACATGTAATATGTTACAAATCCACCGGCCTCCGCACCATTCCAGCTCCCCCGATGTCACAGGTGGCGGGGGATCTTCTCCCCCTGCTCTCTGTCAGAATCTGCAGTCACTCATTCACAGAGTTCTGTGAATTGAAAACTACAAGATCCAGCAGCCTTTGCGGCTGTCGACTTGTAGTTCTCAATTAAAGAGGAGTTCCTTCTGGGGAAAAAAAAATTAGAAGTCAGCAGCTACAAATACTTGTAGTATTTGTAGCTGCTGACTTTTAATATATGGACACTTACCTGTCCAGGGGGCCCGTGATGACGGCAGCCCCAGCTGATTTCCATCTCCACTAAGGGAAACTGACAGTGAAGCAGTGTTGAAGCAGTGCCCTACTGTGCATGCGCAAAGCATGCTGTGCTTTCTATTTGGCGCTGAGGAGGAAGGGGGAGGGGGTCGAACTTCCATGGGATGGCGCCGCGGCACCATCTCCAGGAAGTGGGGATAGGGACCTGTCAAAAACAGGTCCCCGATTTCCTCCCCTGCCCCCTGAAAGGTGCCAAATGTGGCACCGAAGGGGGAGGAAGCAAATAGGCAGAGGCTCCACTTTTTGAGCGCTGTGGTAGTTCATTGATGCTTCCTGTTATTGTGTAACTGCCTTGGCCGTACGCTATATGGCCAAACAGCTTACACACAGAGCCTGCAAGAGCCCTGTATAGCAGATCGTGGGTGCAATGCTTTCCAGGCTCCCAATTAAAAAAATTATAAAAGTACATTTATTTACCTTTTACAAAAAGATGTGCATTTATTATTTTTAAAAAGGTGAACTTATCCTTAAAAGCCGGTTCACACACAGGCGGCACGACTTTGGGGGCGACTCGGCAAGGCGATCTCAAGGCGACTTGAGAGGCAACTTGCAAAATGACTTCAGTATTGAAGTCAATGCAGGTCGCCCCGAGTCACCCCCAAAGTCATACAGGAACCTTTTCCTAAGTCAGAGCGACTTGCGTCGCTACTATTAGAATGGTTCCATTGACTACTGTGGACCGCAACTTGTCAGGCGGCTGAGTCGCCTGACAGGTCGCCCCAGTGTGAACCGGCTCTTAAGCTACCTTGCAGTTCTATTTTTAGATACCCGTTTTTCCTTCGTCTGTTACCCCTCACTTTAGAGAGTCATGTTTTCCATAAATTTCCTTTTTTATTATTTTTTTTAATAAAGTGTATACAGTAAAAAAACAAATCACTGTAATTTTATACAAGTTTTAACATGTTAATGCCTTTATCGAAAAGTTATTTTCGCTATGTTAAAATCCACAGCTTTCATTAAAATAATACCTGGTGATTCTGTCACCAAGGTTCTTGTTTAGGCACTTCTTGTTACTGGATTATAAAACACTCTGTGCTCTTGTGCTGTCACGTTCTGCCAGTCTGGCAGCAACTACAAGTGGACTTTTCAGTACAGGCATGTCCCACTGTTGTCATCAATAGGAAACCAGAACTAAGAAATGTCATTGCAAGATGGTCATTAAACCTGGAAGGAGATTGGCACTGGATCATAGCCTTAGCTACAGAAGAGTAATCCACTCACAGGAACACAGTGATGCGTTCGGTATTTGGGATGGTCATCAAGGACCCTCTTACTTGACCCTCAAAGAAGGCCTGTCCATTGGGATGATGTCACAAGTCAATATCAACAGGTTTGGTGGGCCACTCAGTTGTCTGGTGTATGACCCCAGTTTATTTTATTACCAGTGTTGTTGGGAGCCAACGTATTAATTATCAGCTAAATGAACAGGACAGGAAATAAATATTTTGTCATCTAAGGCCATCTGATATCATCTGTGAATTTTTTACATTTATTATAACAGGTAAGTGCAGCCACCCATGAGTCATTTAAATTGTGCTTCCTTACTCAGTAGTAACATTTATGCTGAGGACCCTCCTGTCTCATTATACCAGTTCAAAATGATACCTTGTAGATGAAAATTATGGTGGATCTAAGCATGATTTTGAATGTGTTGTGATCTGTTTTTTATTTGATCACATAATGGAACTTAATACAGGGATCCGAGTAATAACAGTGACATTTATTTGCTGTAAACTATCCTCTGGATCACATCCAGTGTAAAAAGGAAAATCAGGTCATTTAGTATTATTGCTCATTTGGCTTAGCTCTTTCCCACCATGTGGTATACTTTATATCTACTGAGAAAAGTTCATCTTAACAACAAGCAAAGTACAGCTCATTGTGTTGGATGAAGTTATTGCCTGTGCTTACAATTTAATGGGGAACTGGAATGATACAAATGGCATATGAAATCTTTAGGGCAGGACTAGACAGACATAAAACAAAGCGAAGAAAAAATTTACATGACTTTAGTAGCAGGGCTTACCCTGCAGCTATTACTATCTGAATGTGAATTTGAGATAGCAATGGACATTAGATGATAATCAAACAACCCCAATCAGGATATTTCAATAGATCTCATGTTAGAAAGCAATTGGAAATGTTGAAAAAATGAGTTTCCACCAAAATACCGTTGCCAGCATTGTTCCCACATTCTGCATATGCCAAACCATGTATGCAATCCAAGAGTCCCTGGATTTGGCCACAAAACCTTGAGAAACATTGTAAGTTGCATGTCCCACTATGTATATATAGAGAACCATCAGCTCAAAACAGCAAATATGGATGGTGCCACTTTTAAATTTCTGAAGAAGTTGCAAGCGCACCAATGAAGTCATTAATAGATAGGCTCTTTATTATACCATAATAAAATTCACAAATATTTTGTGGACCCACGGGGTCCCTTTGTCAAGATGCAAACTTTAAATATCTTACCACCATCAGACATCTATGGTAAGCATGAAGCAACACATGTTAGGTCTATCACATTCAAAAATAACTTTGGCAAACCTCCTGCAGGGATTATATGCAATTTGTGATACTTTCCTGCAATCTAGCGGACAGGTCTGCTTTGCTTCTCCCATGCTTTTCTGTTGCCATAAGGCCACCCATCATAAGGATGGACCAAACGAAGAGTGGAGTAAAGAGAAGTTTAAGGTGCCTTTGACACTAAAGTCAAGTGTTAAAGTGTCTATATAAGACACTTTCCCCGACTTGTTCATTACCCGTCTTGTTCATTCCCCGATTTAGTTGGGGTAGGCGGTACACTTTGGTGGGGGTGGGTCAGCCCCCCTGACTTTGACCTCTGGGAACCCGTCTTCTGACCTTTGACCTCTGGGGGAGGTCCCTGTTCCAATTCCTGAGTCCTAGCCTTATTCTTCAATGGTAAACCCTAACCCAACCCTAACCCTAACCCCTACCCCTACCCCTAACCCTACCCCTTACCCTAACCCTACCCCTAACCCTACCCTGGTTTAGGTTATCTAGGCATTAGAGAAGGCTACCTGTAAAACACACTTTCTTCTTCAACATTGACAGGGAATCTAAGAGCAGTTTTATGAGGATTTATAAACCTGATCTTAAATCTACTGTATCCAAATTCTGAAACCTTGTATATGTGCTTCTGTACAGATTCAGCTTCTTGCTAAATGATTCTGTGCTATGCAACATATTTATTTTTCTCTCAACAGGGTCAAGAATATTCAGTTTTACATTCACATGGCATAGAAAAAAGGTGTTCCAAGAAGGAAAAGAACTGGCCACAAGATGATCCTAACCAGTGGGGTGGCTAAATACACTACACCTACATCAGGATGGAGCACAGAGGCCTTGAGCAGGTAGGTTGTGTCCCTTGTATACATTTCACAGTTTAAAGTGACACAGGTATACTTACCTTTTAGCTATTCACTACAACAATGAGCCAGTGGGAGGAACTACACTCAGTGCCGGCCCAAGACATTGTGCTGCCTGGGACCAAGAATGAAATGCTGCCCCCCCCAGAAAAAAAATCACGCCGACCAAAAGGCCCCCACATTCATTATTTTATATCATGATAACTAAAGGGGGCCCGTCATGGCTCTATACATGTATAAAGGAGTATAAAGAGGACCTGTCATGTCTCTATTCATGTATAGGAGAATAAAGAGGACCTGTCATGTCTCTATTCATGTATATAGGAGAATAAAGAGGACCTGTCATGTCTCTATTCATGTATATAGGAGAATAAAGAGGACCTGTCATGGCTCTATACATGTATAGGAGTATAAAGAGGACCTGTCATGGCTCTATACATGCATATAGAGGACCTGTCATTACTCTTTACATGTAAAGGAATATCTAGAGGACCTGTCACGGCTCTATAAATGTATATAGGACTATAAAGAGTACTTGACATGGCTCTATACATGTATAAAGGAGTATAACGAGGGCCTGTCATGGCTCTATAGATGTATAAAGAGAACCTGTCATGGCTCTATACATGTATCCAGGAGTATAAAGGGACCTGTGAATTGCCGGCGGCCACAATGTCTTTTGCGCAAACTAATCAATGTACGCTAATTGTGGGTTTTTTTGGTACCAAAAATATGTAGAAGAATACATATTGGCCTAAACTGAAGAAAATTGTTTATTTTTCTAAATTTTGGGGATATTTATTATAGCAAAAAGTTTAAAAATATATATATTTATAGCACAAAAAATAAAAACCGCAGAGGTGATCAAATATCACCAAAAGAAAGCTCTATTTGTGGGGAAAAAAGACATCAATTTTATTTGGGTAGCGGAGCTGGCAGAACGGGCTGGTGGGCATCAGTATGCTGACCCCCTAAAAGTGCTGCCTGGTACCCATGGTACCACCCGGTCCCATCATAGGGCTGGCCCTGACTACACTGTACAAAGAGAGGAGCCGGTATGTGAGAAGTGTCAAATACCTGCAGGGACTTGGGAGCAGCATAGCGCCACTATTTATAGTTATGAGCCGCTGAAGGGTAAGAATACACAATCTTCTTTTACAGCTCAGCTTTTTCTACAAGTGGCCCAAGTCACTTTAAATGATGAGTGCAAGCTTACACACAAAATATAGATATGCTCCCTGTAGGGCCTTTCTTTTATTCTAGGATCCAAAATACTTACCTTCCAATGCTGGTACTCGGCGATCAGATTTCTATATGTTAATATTGATTCCCATCTCCCTGTAAGTTGACAAGTCAGACAGGAATCAGTTGCAGTCATGGGGCTCCAATTTGAAGAAGACATCTTAGCGTTCTTGTTTCTGTGGAAACCCAATCACTGGAATGCCAGCCAGTGTACAGCAGTGTCTGTGTCAGAAGGTGAGCATTTTTTACTGTAAACTAATAGAAAGGCCCTGGGGGAGGCCTATTTATTTTCTGTAAGTAATCTAGCATGCATCCTTGAGATGTCATTCTTAACTGGAATATACCTTTAAGTTTCAATGAAAAGATATTTTTTTAGAGGCATTTTGAAGGGATAATGTAACAGGGAAGGAATGAAATGAATTTCCAGCCTTGAATTCAGAAAATCATTCATTTGGTAACAATAATATTTAGTAAGACTGTGCTAACCTTCTACAAACTGTTAAAAAACTTTAACTGTTATTTTTATTATATTTTTATTATTCTTACTAATGTGTTCATATATTACTACTTTTTTGTCAGTTAATTGTCCAACTACAGTTTTTTTTTCATTTGGATGGAGTGGGGAAGGATTAGAACTTTTTTTGAGATTTAACTGCTATCTGTGGCCCTGTTACAGAGATTTCCTCTTTTTACGGCCAGCTTTAGTCTTTGTACCCAGGGCACCCGACAGCTCTGCGCGGGTAGGCTTTGTTTTCAGGTAAGTTTAACATAACGTCCTAGTATGCGATGCCGGCAATTGCCGCCAATGTCAAATCGCATGTCAAAACGCACCAATGTGAATCAGGGCTTAAAGGGTCACTAAAGGATTTTTTTTTTTTTAGCTAAATAGCTTCCTTTACCTTACTGCAGTCCTGGTTTCATGTCCTCATTGTTCATTTTTGCTTTGATGTTGCTGTAATTTCTTCTCTGTTCTGGACATTTCCTGGTTGTCTGTTTCCTGATGACCACAGTACTGGAAGATTCTAGTTTCATTTTCCAAACCATCACTGCTCCATGGCTCTGTCTAGCACAGAGGCAGGATAACATGCAAAAACGAAACTAGATGCAAAAACGAAACTAGATGAAAAACAAAACTAGAGGTACATTATATGATTGATTTTTATCTATTTTTAATCAATTTTAAAAGGAATCAGTTAACTATTATGTCTCCATACCCTGTAAACAGTCATTTCATCAAAAAAAAAAAAAAAAATCCTTTACAACTCCTTTAATCTAATAAAATCCTTGTAATTATATATTTAACAGACCAAAGGGGGGGCAGATGAGAGAAATGTATTGTTGGAGTTTATGTACACTTTAACCACTTCCGGACCGCCGCATGTACATTTACATTTACATTGGCGTACCTGTACGTCCCTGCCTAGACGTGGGTCCGATCGGGACCCCCCGTACATGCGGCGGTTCCCGTGGCTTCAGGAGCGATCCGGGATGAGGGCGCCCCCTCGTGATCGCTCCCCGGAGCTGAAGAACGGGGAGAGCCGTATGTAAACACGGCTTCCCCGTGCTTCACTGTGGCGGCTGCATCGATCGGGTGATCCCTTTTATAGGGAGACTCGATCGATGATGTCAGACCTACAGCCACACCCCCCTACAGTTGTAAACACACACTAGGTGAACCCTAACTCCTACAGCGCTCCCTGTGGTTAACTCCCAAACTGCAACTGTCATTTTCACAATAAACAATGCAATTTAAATGCATTTTTTTGCTGTGAAAATGACAATGGTCCCAAAAATGTGTCAAAATTGTCCGAAGTGTCCGCCATAATGTCGCAGTCACGAAAAAAATCGCTGATCGCCGCCATTAGTAGTAAAAAAAAAAAAATAATAAAACTATCCCCTATTTTGTAAACGCTATAAATTTTGAGCAAACCGATCGATAAACGCTTATTGCGTTTTTTTTTTACCAAAAATAGGTAGAAGAATATGTATCGGCCTAAACTGAGGAAAAAAAAAATTTTATATATGTTTTTGGGGGATATTTATTATAGCAAAAAGTAAAAAATATAGCATTTTTTTCAAAATTGTCGCTCTATTTTTGTTTATAGCGCAAAAAATAAAAACCGCAGAGGTGATCAAATACCACCAAAAGAAAGCTCTATTTGTGGGGAAAAAAGGACGCCAATTTTGTTTGGGAGCCACGTCGCACGACCGCGCAATTGTCTGTTAAAGCGACGCAGTGCCGAATTGTAAAAACCCCTTGGGTCATTTAGCAGCATATTGGTCCGGTCCTTAAGTGGTTAACCTTTTTCTGTGCTGTGGAAGCCCTGCTGCAAGAATCCATTTGCAAGTTCAGCTTTAAAAAGACTGGTATGGGGGAAAATTTAATTTCCACACTAAGTCCAAGAAGAGGACGGTTTAAAAAAAAAAAGTCTGCTTTTGTTTAATGATCTGCCTTAGTCGGTTAAAATGGTTGTTTTTCCTTTGCTCGCAGTGTGACTGCATACTCCCATTGTCACGGGTGTTGCATGCACTGTCAGTACTGTATTGAGACAGTTCGTGAACTTTGCACAGTATATACAGTAACAAGTCAAGGCACAATGCAATGAACAGGTTCCTGCTTTAGACATCCAAGCATCTCCTTACTCCCTCCCTCCGCACATCTGCCCACCTGCCTGGATCCCAACTCGCTCCCCGTCTTTCACTTTTTTTTTTCGCTTCTTTCTTTTTTTCCGGCTGGCCCGGGCTTGCTTTTTTCGGCGCTGGGAGAGGGAATCCCGCAGGGCGAAGAGGAGGGGAAAAGCAGAAGTGTGTGAGCCATGGGCTGACGGCTACTGTGGGAGTCACAGGATGCAATGGAGATGAATAGAAACGAATTCTGCAACAGTGTTGCAGATGACTGATAAAGCTCGGCAGACGGGTTGCACGCAGGCCAAGACATACAAAAGGGGTTTACCATTATTTATTAGCATCTTTTGCAAGTTTGTTTGTTCTGTGACACATGTGCATCATATTAATTTAATTTTTTTTTTTTTTTTTAAAGAATTTTAATCTCTTCAATGCACTAAATTTTTCCCCTTGTGGTGTTGGTAGAAGAGGTGGTCCGGCTCTGCTACACAATACTGTTTTTATAATCTGTTGTGAATTTCAAAGTCATGGAACTTTTATGTTCTAATAATGAAAAGCAAAAGGGACACATTTTGAAAGGAATTCCTGAAGAAAGTTTGCAGATTATATTCAAGTGGGAGGTCAGCCAGAAATCTTTTTTTTTATAGTTTTGGGTAGGAGAGAGAAGGGGGTGTTTTTCTTGACGTTTGTGTCCCTATAGAGGAGATTTACTCTCACTTCCCGTGTGGTCATTGGGACAGGGAGTTAGTGCAAATCACAGACTGGGCCAAAGACAGCAATAAACCTCAGAGATTCTAATCTTATTCTTTCTTTATGCACAACAAAAATTCACCTTCTGCATGCAGGCGCTCATGCACAGGGATGCAAAATATGCTGGATTGAGATATTTTTTTATTGCATTTTAAAAGTTGTTGCAAAAAATATGCAGTAAAGGTAAACGTACAAAATCTACCAAAACAGTGAAAAGGAGTACAATATCAAAAAATACAGCCTTGTAGGGCCTAACTCCTATATATACTCTACTAGAATAAAATAATAAACCTATCCCCCCACCCCTCTTCCCCTTTTGCAGTACAATCCTCACCAAGAACACCACAGGTTTTGGGTCCAATATTTGTCAAGACAATCAAAAAAAAGTTCCCATTGACATGGGAAGGGCTCTCGGTGGTGCCCTAAATCAGGGGTAGGCCTCTCCACAGTGCCCATAGATAATAAATCTTCTTTTTACATTCAAATATTGCCACTATACACCCTTTTGGCTTATCTGTATACCATAGTCAGTGATAAACTGCACAGAGTTTAGGTAGGAGGAGATTTCCACTACAGCCTGTATACACGCCCACATGTGTGATGCCAATATCACGTGACCTAGCTATCTCTGGGAACAAGTAACTGTTCTCGCCAGTATAAAAGACACAGCTGAGCATGTGCAGATTGGCTACCCTGCCTGTGTTGGCTGGCTTTCCCCAGATATACAGTGCAGGAGGGGGAGGATCTGTGCATAGAGGATGAAACAACCTTTGTACACAATGCAAAGGATTAGACCCTTAATTTTCACAGTGATTCTAACAAACATGCTATACTGCATATACAGACTGACTTTACTGTTGTGGGTTTAGTAACACTTTAAAGAAGAACTATAGGCAAAACCTTTTGGTTATAACCCCTGAAGGATTTCTTTTTCACCATCTCTGCCCCATTGCAGTGATTTCCCTTCACTTCCTGTCCTATAACCAAACAGGATGTGAGAGGAAATCCCTGCAAAAAAAGAAAATTCGTTAGGGACCCCAGGTCACCAGAACTAGAACTAGTGTCCCTATTGGAAGATTTCCCCCTATTACTTTTCTGGGGGAAAACTACAAATTTGGGATTTAATTTTGCTTTCAATGATAATGGCAAATGGGACAAATAGAGAGGGCGAATCTCTTTAACGGGGGCCATAGACGGTAATAAAGAATTACAAAACTTCCAATCCCTCTCTGCTCTATCCAAAACGAAAAAAAAGTTTTTATACTTTAAAATGATATGCCTGCGTGCATGAGCCCTAAACTGTATATAAACCCAATCACTAAAATTTCATGAAAGCTTTACTATGTTAATGCTATTTCAGTATGTTAATGTCATTTCAATATTTTGAAATCTGCAACTCTGTCCCTATCCTCACCCTGTCAGCCAGGCTTCCCGTGGAGAGTAGAAGTGGTTGTTATAGCACACATTACACAGGCATGGTATAGGCCAGTGATGGTGAACCTTTTTGAGCCCAAGTGCCCAAACTGCAACACAAAACCAACTTCTTTAGTTCAAAGTGCCAACACTGCAATTAGCGAGAGAGGGGGCTGAGAGGGAGGGAGAATGAGAGAGAGGGGGAGAATGAGAGAGAGGGGGCTGAGAGAGAGAGGGGGGTGAGAGAGAAAGAGAGAGTGTGTGTGTGTGTGTGTGTGTGTGAGAGAGAAAGGAGGGAGGGTGTGAGAGAGAAAGGGGGGATGAAAGAGAGAGGGGGTTAAGAGAGAGAGGGGGTGAGGGGTTGAGAGTGAGAGGGGGTGTGTGTGAGAGAGAGAAGGGACAGAGGGGGTTGAGAGAGAGAGAGGGTACAGAGAGAGAGGGGGTGTGAGAGAGGGGGAACAGAGAGAGGGGGACAGAGAGAGAGGGGTGTGAGAGAGATACTGAGATAGAGGGGTACTGAGAGAGGGGGAAAGGGGAGAGCGGGGCTGAGAGAGATAGGAGGGAAGAGAGAGAGGGGTGTGAGAGAGATGCTGGGAGAGAGGGAGGGGGCTGAGAGAGAGGCATGTGAGAGAGAGAGAAGGGGACTGAGAGATGGGGGAGAGAGAGGGGGCTGAGAGAGGAGTGTGTGAGAGAGAGAGAAGGGGACTGAGAGAGAGGGTGAGAGAGGGGAACAGAGAGATGGCGCTGAGAGAGCGGGGACAGAGAGAGAGAGAGGGGTGTGAGAGAGAGAGAAGGAGACAGATAGAATGTGAGAGCGAGGGGGGACGGAGAGAGAGGGGTGTGAGAGAGAGTGAAAGGGACTGAAAGAAAGGGGGCAAAGAGAGAGGGGTGTGAGAGAGAGAGTGAAGGGGGCTGAGAGAGAGGGGCAGAAAGAGAGGGGAACTCTCTGCTCTGTTTCATCCAGAGGCTCCCTCGCAGCCTGCGCCTCCCACCTGTCCCCATCTTCCAGGCCCTTAGTCAGCCTGTTCTCCAGCCCTCACTGTTGTAGAGGAGGTTTGAGGAGTTCAGGCTCTGGAAGACGCTGGGGATACTGCGCCCGCTGCTCGCCTCTTCGGTCATAAAGCTCTTCTCTCCCTCCCGGGCTCTCAGGCCTGTTCACCTTTGCCGCAGAGGCTGCGGGGCCGCCCACACACTCATGCAGATAGATTCCTGCACCTCTCTGCTGCTTGCTGCTGCGTTCTCAACACCGCAAAACTGCACTCTCTCCCTTGCCCACAGAGATGGCTCTGTGTGCCAGCTGTGGCACGCGTGCCATAGGTTCGCCATTACTGGTATAGGCTGTTGTCACCATAAAAAAAAAGGTCCTAAGAAATATCATGTGGCCATGTAGACAGGAAATGATTGAAATGAGGATGCAGAAGATCAGCAGCACTGAGAGGCTACAAAAGATGAAAAAAAGGGTGAAAACAGTATTTCAGGTTAAAAAAATGGCAGTTGTTTTTGATATACTGTAATTTAGCAAACTAAATGTGGTTATTAATACAAGATAAAACAAACATAAAGGCAGAACTACATATCAATAAACACATTACAATTATTCCAGCTGTGCTGTCATAAAAAGTATGTGCACCTATTATTGTCCATTTTCCGCTGCAAATGTATGTTATTTCACAGTACATATAGTGAGAAATGTAATGTTTTAGAGAGGAATGATGGGTGTTACTTCCTCTTTGTTTCCCTGCAAAGGTAAAGCATAATGGGCTACTATGCATCGCATAGTAGCTCATTATGTGACACTTACCTGCAGGAGAAGCCTGCGATGTCCCTGTTTTCCTCGCAAGTAGCGAGCAGTCATTCTACACCCCTCTTACTTCCGGGGCCGCGAACTCCGGCTCTGTGAGTGGCAAGAGTCGCTTGACGTCGCATCCACTCATGGCATGACCGAGTTAGAAACGGCACAGCATGCCCATTTGTAACTTTGGCGCATGCGCAGAACAAATCACCCTACGGCGATTTGCAAATATCTCCTAGACCGTGCAGGTCTGGGAGATATTTCAAGCACCTACAGGTAAGCCTTAATATGGGCTTACCTGTATGTTAAAGTGGTTGTAAAGGGTTTACAACCACTTTAATTACGGCACTGAGAAGATAAGCTGTCACCAACACCTCCACACGTGAAAAGATAGGGGGATGGACAGATCCCCCTTTAAATAAAACTCTTACCAGACAACACTGGATAATAGGCATCAACACCAACTTTTTTACTTGGATACTCTCTCTGGATGGATTTCACCCCCCCCCCCCAATCTTATTGTAACCTCTGCAGATGCGCATTGCGGGCGGTATTACCGCGGTTTCCCATTGTTTTCACATCGAGAAAAATGCTCTGGAGCCTACACACGATCGTTTTTAATGACCATTTTAAAAAAATAAACATTTTCAGGTCATGAAAAACGGGCGTGTGTACGCGGCATAAGTTCATTTTATTATACTCATAAAAAGTCTTAGTACATATGCTGTACAGGGGAGCCTGTATATAATAACCACAGGCCTACCGTGCTAAGCTGCTACTGATAAGACACAGAGAGTAAATCAAACTGATCTGTGACAAATGGAATCCTTTCACCTTTTACAGTTCCACAAGAATAGATATTCCCCTGTTCTGCTGCTTCCATCTGGGGTTCTGCCGCTGCAGAGGGAGCTGTGCAGAACTGGCAGTGAATCTGTCAATAAAATCAGTCTTTAAAAAAAGGACCTTCCTGCAAAGAAGACATGGAATACTCATCACTCCTGTTGCCTGTGCCGCCAGTCTCTGCAGTAATGAAGAGAAAGTGCCTGCTGAAGATCCTACACACTCTGACACTTCTGAGAATGTTGGACTTCTTGTCCCCCAGCTGTGGGCTGTGGTTCCTCATTTTATTATAGTTGGGACTAAATGTTTTTTAATTCACTGTATGCATGAAATACTGAACATGAAGGGCCAGATCCACGAAGCAGTTACGCTGGCGTATCTATTGATACGCCGCGTAACTGCTAGGTTGCTCCGGCGTATCTTTGTTTTGTATCCACAAAACAAGATACGCCTGAAGCTGGGCTAGATCCGACTGGCGTACGTCTTAGTACGCCGTCGGATCTAAGGTGCCTATTTACGCTGGGCGCTAGGTGGCTCTTCCGTCGATTTCCGCGTCGAGTATGCAAATTAGCTAGATACGCGAATCCACAAACGTATGTCCGGTCGGCGCATTTTTTTTACGTCGTTTACATAAGGCTTTTTTCGGCGTAACATTACCCCTGCTATATGAGGCGCAGCCAATGTTAAGTATGGACGTCGGGCCAGCGTCAAATTTTCCGTCATGTACGTCGTTTGCGTAAAACGTTCGCGAATAGGGCTTTGCGTAGAATGACGTTCACGTCAAAAGAATTGGCTTGTTGCGGGTTAATTTGGAGCATGCTCACTGGGATACCCCCACGGACGGCGCATGTGCCGTTCAGAAAAAACGTCATTTACGTCGGGTCAAGACGTATTAACATAAAACACGCCCCCATCTCATCCATTCGAATTGCGCGCCATTACGCCGACACAGTTACACTACACCGCTGTAACTTACGGCGCAAATTCTTTGTGGATACGGGAAATACGCTGTAAGTTACGGCGGCGTAGTGTATCTGAGATGTGCCAATGTACATGGATCTGGCCCGAAGATTTTATATTCATACTATTCTTGTACACATGACCGGTTTTCCCGACTGCTTTTTTTCCTGACAGGAAAACTGGTCGTGTGTACGAGGCATCACTCTTAGCCAGCAGGTGGGGCCTCTGGCTTCTTTTTTATATTCTCCTGTTTCTTAATTCTCTTTGGGGGGAAAAAAAAAACATTTTTTACAAAGCTCAATAGCTAAAAGAGTAACTCCACTTTTGTTGAGAGAAAACATTCCTCTGTGGGTGATCTATGGGCCAGATTCACATAGAACTGCGGCGGCGTAACGTATCGTAGATACGTTACACCGCCGCAAGTTTTCATCGCAAGTGCCTGATTCACAAAGCACTTGCGATGAAAACTATGCTGGCAGCCTCCGGCACAAGGCGGGCCAATTTAAATGGGCGTGTGCCATTTAAATTAGGCGTGCTCCCGCGCCAGACCTACTGCGCATGCTCCGTTTCGCAATTCCCGTCGTGCTTTGCGCGCCGTGACGTCATTTTTTCGAACGGCGACGCGCGTAGCGTACTTCCGTATTCCCGGACGTGTTACGCAAACGACGTTAAATTTTAAATTTCGACGCGGGAACGACGGCCATACTTTAGACAGCAATACGATTGCTGACTAAAGTTAGGGCACCAAAAAAAACGACTAACTTTGCGACGGGAAACTAGACTAGCGGCGACGTAGCGAACGCGAAAATCCGTCGGGAATCGCCGTAACTCCTAATTTGCATACCCAACGCTGGTTTACGATGCAAACTCCCCCCAGCGGCGGCCGCGGTACTGCATCCTAAGATCCGACAGTGTAAAACAATTACACCTGTCGGATCTAAGGGATATCTATGCGTAACTGATTCTATAAATCAGTCGCATAGATACTCTGAGAGATACGACGGAGTATCTGAGATACTCCGTCGTATCTCAGCTGTGAATCTGGCCCTATGTACCTTGCAAGAATTGTAACAATTTTGTTGCAGATTTCTACCTTTTGTTATTCTGAAGAAACGGCTGCTTGTTTGTATGTGTCCATGTGCAAAATTAATGTGAATGGGATTGATTTTATAATTATCAAACAGCTGCTGCACTTGTAGGGTTCTAAGGAGGAAAGTTGCAGGGTCTGCATCCCTTTAGATATGATTTCCCTTTGAAATCTGGCTTGTATCTTAGTGCAGACATCTGGACACACTCCTTAGTGCAGACACACTCCTGACCTCTGTATCTGTGCGTTACACACTCATGAACCCTGCAATCTGTACATTACACACTCCTGACATCTGTTCATTGTGGGGGTAAGGTTTTATTTACCTATTTAATTTAACCCTTTAAGCCCAAACCAACGTTTACACAGTCTGGCCACACCCACAATCTTTATATGTTTATGGTGCCTAATTGTTGCAGGGAGTGTTAAAAATGGGGACATAATTTGTAGGCGTGGCTAAAAATAGAAGCTTGAGTTTGTAGGCGTGGTTTAAATGTGGGCACGGTCAGTCCCCAGATTTAATTCAGAACATTTGGTAACTTTATTTTTTTTCTACAATAAATATATTCATATTTTATATTCATTACTCGTGTACAGCCAAAAGTCAATTTTTTCTAGTTTAGATTAGTTTCCACTTTCATTTGGTAGCTTTAGTTTAAACATAAAACGTAGAATATTATGAAAGCATGTTGCCATAACAGCTATAACTATTAGAAATGAGCGTTTGGCTGTTTGGGCGTATTATTCTTTTTTTTTTTTGTGAGGGGACCCCTATTAAAATATATATAAGACCCTCATTTAAAATAAGGGTCTGGTATAGATAAAGATATGCCCTAGCTACTTACTCTCTCACTCCCTCTGCTCTCTCCCCCTATCAGCATGTTCCTTACTAGCTTGTGTTTACTGCAGCAAAATTGATTGGCTTTTTATGTTACTTCTCCCTCTCCTAGTCTGAGCTCTGCCATACAGTAGTCTGCTACTAAGTGAAATTCAAGTAAACACACTGCTTGCATTAAAAAAAAAAAATTGATGATGTATTAATGAAAAAAGAAATGCATGTGTGTGTCTTCTGTCTGGAGTTCAGCCATTATAAAAATATTTAACAAGATAAAAATGTATAAACTTAAAAACAATTTAATACAATTTCCTTTCATTTGCATTTTCATATCACACTGCTTAACACCCTCTGAAAAGTAATCCATGGTGGATCGCTTTTCTGAAAAGTGGGGTGGTACAGCAGCAACTAGCATTCATTCAGGAGGCTATTCTGCTGCATCCTTAAAGTGATACCAATCACACACGGTTTAATCTACATCGTCCCTTCTATTTCTGTATGTGGATAATGGCACTGTGATAATTTTAATAAAAAAAAAACATCTAAGTACCTTTTTTCCAATTGATATACAGCTGTCACATGACTCAGATATTTCCCAGCCTGTCTGCAGGAAAATGTAAGCAGGAGAAGCTTCTAGTCCTCTGCTGCTGTTCACATGTTTAAAAATAAAAAAATAAAAAACAGCCTTTGGAGTAAAAATAAATAATTAATATCAATAAAGGGGCAGATCCACATACCTTTCCGTTGGGCGCAGCGTATCTAAGATACGCTACGCCGCTGTAACTTATCTTTTTTTTTTTCGAATCCTGAAAGAATTTGCGCCGTAAGGCGGCGTAGTGTATCTCTCACGACGTAAGGGCGCGGAATTCAAATGGATGTAATGGGGGCGTGTTTTATGTAAATACGTCGTGACCCGACGTAAACTACGTTTTTTTTTAACTGCGCATGCGCCGTCCCTGGGGTATCCCAGTGCGCATGCTCGAAATTAAACCGGAACCAGCCAATGCTTACGATGGTGATGTCATTCTATGCAAATTCCTATTCCTATTCGCGAACGACTTAGGCCCCATACACACGATAGAATTTATCCGCAAATACGGTCCAGCGGACCGTTTCCGCGGATAAATCCTCTCGAGGATTTCGGCGGATTTTCATGCGATGGAGTGTACACACCATCGCATTGAAATCCGCGCCGAAATCCTCTGGCGATGACGTGTCGCACCGTCGCCGCGATTATGACGCGGCGACGTGCGCGACGCTGTCATATAAGGAATTCCACGCATGCGTCGAATCATTACGACGCATGCGGGGGATCCCTTCGGACGGATGGATCCGGTGAGTCTATACAGACCAGCGGATCCATCCGTTGGGATGGACTCCAGCAGATGGATTTGTTCTGCATGTCAGCGAATATTCGATCTGCTGGAATCCATCCCAGGGGACATTTATCCGCGGAAACAGATCCGCTGGTGTGTACACACCATAGGATCTATCTGCTGAAACCCATTTGCTGGGATTTTTCAGCGGATGGATTCTATGGTGTGTACGGGGCCTAACACAAACGACGTAAAAAATTCAAAATTGTACGCGGGAACGACGGCCATACTTAATATTGAGTACGCCTCAGAACAGCAGCTTTAACTATACGCCGGAAAAAGCCAAACGCAAACGACGGAAAAAAATGCGCCGGGCCGACGTACGTTCATGGATCGCCATAACTAGCTAATTTGCATACTCGACGCGGATTTCGACGGGAACGCCACCTAGCGGCCGCCGAAAAATTGCAGCTTAGATCTAGCCGAGATGCCGTTGTATCTTGTTTTATGGATACCAAAACAAAGAAACGACGCGCAAAATTTGAAATTACGCGGCGTAATTTATACGCCAGCGTAATTTCTTTGAGGATCTGCCCCAAACTGTTTTAAATTGTCATACAAATATATATTTGAAATAAAATCTTTATTATTTTTTGGCAATAATATGGTGTGGCTGGATTTCTTCCAGTCAGAGGCTGTGCCATGCCCCTCTAGCCTGTGTCTTAGAATAAGTGGGAGGTGAATCCTCGATCAATCTACATGTAATACCCCACTCCCATTGTGTTTAGCTGATTAGTGAGCAAGGAGGTGCATGGATGGAGTAGGCTGTCATTTACCACTGTGTATACGCCCACATGTGTGACTCTATAGTCACATGGGCTGCTCAGATGTGGTAGGGGGGAAATGCTCAGCATAGAAACTCACTGAAAACTGAGCATGTGCAGAGTTGCCACCACAGCTGTAAAATCCCTAGATGAATTGGAGACTTGGACAGAAGGTGGAGATAGACAGCAGTAGGATCAACCAGCTTTTTTGCAGAATACAGAAAACAAATCTCATAGTGACTGAGTGAGTATGAACAGCGTGCAACACACCGTCTATTCATAGTTTTTTATGATGTGGGTTTAATGACACTTTAACCACTTGCCGACCGACTCACGCCAATATACGTCGGCAAAATGGCACAGGTGCGCAAAATCACGTACCCATACATCGCCCCTTTAAGAGCTGCCCGAGTGGGCGAAACAGCGATCTGTCATCTCTCCTAGTTAGTCCCATCCCCATACAGTTAGATCACGCTGAGGGAACACACTCACTCCCTAGGGCACACTTAACCCCTTGATCGCCCCCTAGTGTTAACCCCTTCCCTACCAGTGACATTTACACAGTAATCAGTGCATTTTTATAGCACTGATCGCTCTATAAATGTCAATGGTCCCAAAAATGTGTCCAATCTGTCTGCTGCAATGTCGCAGTCACGATAAAAATTGCAGATCGCCGCCATTACTAATAAAAAAAAAAATCATAATAAAAATGCCATCAATCTATCCCCTATTTTGCAGTGCAGTGCCGAATAGCAAAAAATGGCCTGGTCATAAAGGGGGAAAAATCTTCTGGAGCTGAAGTGGTTAAAATACCTGGAAGTCGGAAATTCCAGACTCACCACTTTGCAATACAAAAAATATACTATATCTATATTTAAAAGTGTAGCTCAGATTCCTACTGAACAATCCCTGTAGTTAAAGGATTGATGGAAGGATTTTTTTTTTCACATGTTTCTCTGACAATGATTAATTGAGATCCTTGTTCCTAACATACAGAGGGCTCACTTTTGAAGCAGTGATGAGGATGCAGCTGCAAAAAATGCCGCCCCTGGTGATACAGTCTGCTAAGATCTGTGGTGGTTGGGTTATTACTGCAATGGCTGGAAGGCACATTGTGACCTAGTCTTAAGGTTGCTAAAAAAATCTATGTATGGGTGTCTATCTGTTCCATACTATGAGGCTTGTCTAAATAGACTCATTGTCAGACCAGCCTAATTTACACGTGCTATTACCAGGACCATAAGGTGCCACCACACATCTTCCATTTGCCAAAATGTTCCTCGAGGATACTCAGGAATGCCTGGCAGGGGCGTTGCTAGGTGGCAAAAAGACCAGGGGCTTCAGCCCAAGGTCGAAGGCCAGAAGGGGGGGGGGCGGTGTATGTGACGCTGGCTTTTTTTTGGGGCTGGCCCATGACTTACATACACTGACCTACCTGACCTACATACACTTTTTTTTTTATATATATATATATTTTTTTTATTTTTTTTTGTAAGGGGCCCAGAGGTCCCCAGGGCAACCCCCCCCTTTTTTTTTGTTCGTCAGCACCCAAAGTCCCCTGACCTCAATTCGCGGCGGAAAGCACCCTCCTGCTTCTCAATTCGTGGCACCCCCCCGCTTCTCAATTCACGTCCCCCCCTGCTTCTCAATTAGCGGCGCCCCCCCCTGCTTCTCAATTCGCGGGGGCCATGCCTGAAGCTGTGTAAGGGGCCTCATAATTCCTGATGGTGGTCCTGCCGACCGCCGCATGTACATTTACGTTGGCAGAATAGTGCGGCTGCGCAAAGGGACGTACCTGAATTTGTCGCCGTGCTTGGTGAACGTGCCTGTGGGTCCCGCAGACTCGATGTCCGCCGGGTGCCCACGATCGTCTTATGGAGCGGCAGAAGTAAACAAGGCAATTCCCTGTTCTGCCTAATGACAAGACAGTGTCACCGGGAGCAGTGATCACTGTCGTGTCACTTGTAGCCCAGCCCACCCCACAGTTAGAATCGCTCCCTAGGACACACTTAACCCCTTCATCGCCCCCATGTGTTTAATTCCTTCCCTGCCAGTGTCATTTATACAATAATCAGTGCATTTTTATAGCACTGATCCCTGTATAAATGACAATGGTCCCAAAATAGCGTCAAAAGTGTCTGATGTTTCCGCCATAATGTCGCAGTCACAATAAAAATCGCAGATCGCCGCCATTACTAATAAAAAAAATATATAAAATGCCATAAATCTATCCCCTATTTTGCAGATGCTATAACTTTTGCATAAACCAATCAATATACGCTTATTGTGTTTTTTTTAACCAAAAATATGTAAAAGAATACATATCGGCCTAAACTGAGAAATAAATTCATTTTCTTTTATATATATATATACATTTTAGGGATATTTATTATGGCAAAAATGTAAAAATATTGCTTTTTTTTTCAAAATTGTTGCTCTTTTTTTGTTTATTTTTGGGAGTAAAAAGGACGTCAATTTTGTTTGGGTGCAACGTTGCATGACCGTGCAATTGTCAGTTAAAGCGACACAGTGCCGTATCGCAAAAAAAATAGCCCGGTCATTGGGCAGCCAACTCTTCCGGGCCTGAAGTGGTTAAAAGTATTTGTAGCTGCTGACTTTAGTCTTCCTCTATAAGAAAAAATTTACAAAAATGTACTTCTGTTGAGTGGGGATGGCCAAGCGGTGACAGAAATTCAACCAGTCCCTACTGAATCAGCCGGCTTTATTGTAAATGTTGTTTTAGTTTGGAAAAAAATGGTACATAATATAGAGAGACATGGTCTGGATACAATTTAAAGGTTTTGAAACAAAATTAGTTGACTCATTAATGAGATTCTCGAAGGAATGTTCTGGCAAACATTTTTTTGGAATTCCTGTATGAATGTTGAAACAAATATGTTACTATTTATTGGCACCCTAATGCCGCGTAAAACACGATCATTTTTCGGGTTGTAAAAAAAGAAGTTTTTCAGGCTCTAAAACGGTCTTGCCTACACACGATCGTGAAAAAAAAAATGCTCTAGTAAAGCGCGGTGACGTACAACACGTACTACGGCACTATAAAGGGGAAGTTCCATTCAGATGACGCTACCCTTTGGGCTGCTTTAGCTGATTTTGTGTTAGTAAAAGGCGATTGCGCGCTTTTCTGTCTGTTACAGCGTGATGAATGTGCTTACTCCATTGCAAACGGTAGTTTTACCAGAACGAGCGCTCCCGTCTCATAACTTGCTTCTGAGCATGCGCGGATTTTTCACGTCGTTAAAGCCTACACACGACCATTTTTTACAACCCGAAAAATGACAATGTTAAAAACGTTGTGAAAAAATAGAGCATGTTCGAAAAAAAATGTGCCCGTTTTTCAGAACCCGAAAAATGCTCTGATCACACATGATCGTTTTTAATGACATTAAAAAAAAACATCATTTTTTAGAACCCGAAAAACGGACGTGTGTACGCGGCATAACACTAATAAAAAACCCCACTGTTGCCTTTAATTACCTTTTGCGATCTTGTCCACCTCGCATAACAACACCAGTGAAAATCATGGTAGTTCCAGCCAGGTATGGGCATACACACATTCCCTGCTGCCTAAAGCAGCCCATAGATATTCTAGGAAGGTGTTACACATAAAAAGCAAGATTTAAAAAATAACCATTATTTCAACATATTAAAAAAGAAAATAAAAACTGCATCCACATAACCCTAACCCATTCTTTATCCAAGAAACCTTTATAAACCATGGTCAATTTTTCTCCAAAAGAAAAGAAGTTCCATCTTGATTCCCCTATAACAGTTGGATATTCCCTGGATCATCAATTATCAGCGTAGTAGTACTTATAATTTAGCAGTTATATTTTGTACATTTAGAAACACTTTCACCTTTTTTTAAATAATCTACAAATTGCCTGGAGCTAGCTTCTGAGGATGTTCCACATTCATTGTCATAGCTCTTATTGTAAAGAAGCCTTATGCAAATGTTTAATCTCTTTTCCACCAGGCACATTTGTAATGAGCTTAAAGCTGCTGAAGTTTCATTTCTTTTTTTTATTTCTTTTTTGCTCTACAGCAGGGGTCGCCAAACTTTTCAAACAAAGGGCCAGTTTATTGTCCTTCAGAGTTTAGGAGGTCCAGATTGTGGCCAGCGGGGGCAGAAAATGTCCCGGACCCAGCGTCAGTGAGAATAAATTTGGCCTCAGGATTGGTGGTGGTCAATAGGAGGAAGAGTAGTGCCCCTATCAGTAGGAGGAATATTATCCCATTATTGGTATCAGTGGAAGAAACAGTGTCCCATTGTTGGTGTCAGTGGGAGGAATAGTGCCTCATATCAGTGGGAGGAGTAGTGCCCCAAAGGCCAGATAAAGGCAAGCAAAGGGCCACATATGGCCCTCGGGCCGCAGTTTGGAGGTCACTGCTCTACAGCTTACAGTGCCTTGCAAAAGTATTCATACCCCTTGAAATTTTCCACATTTTGTCATGTTACAACCAAAAAACGTAAATGTATTTTATTGGGATTTTATGTGATAGACCAACAGTGGCATGTTTGTGAAGTGGAAGGAAAATGATAAATGGTTTTCAACGTTTTTTACAAATAAATATTTGTATTCAGCCCCCCTGAGTCAATACTTTGTAGAACCTCCTTTTTCTGCAATTAAAGCTGCAAGTCTTTTTGGGGATGTCTCTACCATCTACAGAGTGAGATTTTTGCCCATTCTTCTTTGCAAAATGGCTCAAGCTCTGTCAGAATGGATAGAGAGCGTCTGTGAACAGCAATTTTCAATTTAGAAATCCACAGATTCTCAATTGGATTTAGGTCTGGACTTTGACTGAGCCATTCCAATAAATGAATATGCTTTGATCAAAACCATTCCATTGTAGCTGTATGTTTAGCATTGTTGTTTTAGTGGAAGGTGAACCTCCACCCCAGCCTGAAGTCTTTTGCAGACTCTTATGCCGCATACACACGATCTGAATTTCGGATCTTCCTATCGTGTAGTAGCCCCTTCGGAGATTTTTCATCTGAAATTCCAATGAATTCCATCGGAGTTTAGATATTTCTCCGATAGAATTTTGTCGGAATTCCGATGTGATTTGGCCGGGCAAAAGCCTGATCGTGTGTACGCGGCAAGATTGCCCTGTATTTGGCTCTATCCATCTTCCCATCAACTCTGACCAGCTTCCCTGTCCCTGCTGAAGAAAAGTATTCCCACAACATGATGCTGCCACCACCATGTTTCACGGTGGGGGATGGTGTGTTCAGGGTGATGTTCAATGTTAGGTTTCCGCCACACGTAGCCTTTTGTTTTTAAGCCAAAAAGTTCAATTGTGGTCTCATCTGACCACAGCACCTTCTTCCACATATCTGCTGTGTCCCACATAAGGCTTCTCATAAACTGTAAAAAGGATTTCTTATGGCTTTCTTTCAGCAATGGCTTTTTGTTTGCCACACATCCATCATGGATTCCAGTGAGCAAAAAAGAATTGTGGTTGGCTGAACTTCCAGTAAAATCACCTTTATTTCAGGAAGTCCTTAAAAAAATGTCCTAAGACAAAAATAGAGGGGAACAGAAAGGAGAGGCAGGGAATAAAAATCCCATTTTACAACCAATGTCTGAGCTAATTGGAAGAATAAACGTATTCTTTAACATTTTAATAGGTAAACTTGCTCATTAGATCATGTTGTATCTGCCAAAAACTACCTGGAGGAAACTTGGATCCCTAAAAAAACGTTATTGAATAATGGATGAGAATAATTCCTATATATGTAATACACATCTACCTTAATTTGTCAATAAATAATTGTTGTGATATGGTTCAAGAAGTGTGCAGGTAATCATTCACAGATATGGCAAACATTCTTGACAGCACCAAACCTGAATTCATGTTGATTTACATAGTTGTAACACAGGTTGAAAAAAGACACAAGTCCATCAAGTTCAACCAAAAGAAAACAAAGATACAATCCCATATACGTAATCCTTCACCCACAGTTGATCCAGAGGAAGGAAAAAAACCCCAGTAAAGCAAAGCATGATCCGATTTTCTACAGCAAGGGAAAAAAATCCTACCTGATCCCCTGAGATTTTTATGGTCAAAAGGTCTAGCAGTATTGAGAGACATTTATGTCAAAGGTTTTAAAAGTCCTCTTAAAAGTATAACTAAGGGCAAAACTTTTTTTTTTAGTTTTGGATAGAGGAGAGAGATTAGAACACCTACCAGATTTTATAGCAGTCTGTGCCCCCGTTAGCGAGATTCACGCTCTCCATTCGTCCTGTTTACCATTATCGTTGAAAGTGAAAGTTAAAGAAAATGTCCCCAGAAATGTAATAGGAGGAAATCTTCCAATGGGGACACTAGTTCTAATTTGCAGGGATTTCCTCACACTTCTGGTTTGGCTATGGGCAAGGCTGTATCCTGGCCTAGGCCAACAAGGCCCAGGCCTAGGGAAGCACTTTGCAGGGAGGCAGCACGGAAAGAGTCCCTGCCAGCTTGTGCTACACTGTTAGTGTAACACACGCTGCTTCTAATTTTGACTGTCCTATCATCCTGGACCACAAACCTTCCTCACTGTGCTATATGTTTTCTGCTGCACCATTGGCATGGCTATATCTTCTTAGTCCTCTCCATAAAATTATCAGAAATTTGTGCTTAAAGTAGAACTATAGGCAATCATTTTGGATAGAGTAAGGGAGGGTTATAGCCCCTGTAAGTTTATTTTTTACCATCTCCGTCCCATTGCAGAGATTTCCCTTCATTTCCTGCCCCATAGCCAAACAAGAAAGGAGAGGAAATCTATGCAAATTAAGGGAATCCTCCCCCCCCCCCCAGGCCCTAAGAACTAGTGTCCCCACTCAAAAATTTCAGGACGGGTCTTAAACAGAAAGGGGCGTGACCTTGACAGGAAGGGGTGGCTCATATTTAAATTAGGGGGTACACGAGTTTAGTCAGGCCTAGGGCAGCACAAAACCTAAATACACCACTAGCTATGGGACGGGAAGTAAAGGTAAATCTCCCCAAGGGGACAAAAATAAACTTTTCAGTGGATATAACCCACTCAAAAGTTTTGCCTATATTTCTACTTTAAAGCCTTGTACACACGATCGGACTTCCATCCAACTTTTCCGTGGATTTTTGTCTGAAGGGCATTGGCCATTGCCCAATTGGCATGCCAATTGGCATGCCAAAAAGGTTAAAATGCTTGTGCCTTCTTCACATAAATCCCCATGAATGCACTATAGATTCTGGGGCATAGTAGCCTTTCTCAATGTTACAAAATTGGAAGAGCAGCTAAAAAATAAGTAGAGTTTACCAAACTTACGTGTGGTTCTCTGGAAATATAGACACGGTTCTATGAAATAGAAGAGGGTTTTTGCAGAGATTGGAAGCTGGACTAAAGACATTTATGCCCCATCTAAAGTGCATGAATGCCTCCTTCATAAAATTGCTAGGCATGAAAGAGGACTGGAGTATGTATAGATAGATATAGGTTGTTGGGCAAGCGGCCCATGAAGAGTGGAGCCTAAAGAGCCTAACAATAGCCCTAAGTTTCCCTCTGTAATTTAATGTTTTAACAAACGTCTGTTTCAGGGATTCTCTTCATGAGTGCTATTGCTAATTAATCTTAATGTAATTTTCCAGCTGGCACGATACTCTAGCAAAAAATGTTTAACAAGCAAGATTGTCCAAGATTCCCTCTATTGTTTGTGCTCATTACAGTAGGTATATCCAGCCAATTAGTGGTTAGAAAAAGATTGCATAATATATGATTTACATAACCCGTTATGTAATTTATACAACTCATACAAAGGCTGGATAAGGTACAAGAGGCTGCAGAAGGCACCGTTGCCAGACATTGACTGGTTTTCATTTAAAAAGCCTACAGGAGCTGCAGTACATACAGATGCAAGCTTTTAGAATGTGTAACAGTATCTATGTAGGATGGAGAAGGGATTTTTATGAAATCAGAACTTTTGTGCATGCCCTTAACACCAGCTAAATACACAGTTATATAACATAAATGTTACCTTTTTTCCTGCCAAAAAGATGCTTACAGTCTTGTGATTTAGGCACCCCTGGTGGACAACACTGACCTAAGCAGTTAAAGGGGTTGTAAAGGTAAAAGTTTTTTCCCCTTAATGCATTCTATGCATTAAGGTGAAAAAACATCTGAGGATTAGAGGCCCCCCGAACCCCCCCTTTACTTACCTGACCCCTCGAAAGTCCCACGCCGTGAATGCGCAGGCTTCTCGGGCCATCTTCCCGGCTAATTCATTGGTTGATTGAAAGCAGCGCAGCCATTGGCTTGCACTGCTGTCAATCACATCCAATGACCTGGCGTGCTGGGGGGCAGGGGTCGAGTGATACAGTCGGCGGCTATGGCCGCTGGCTGTATCACAGGAGCGCGCCCACAAGCACTCAATACCATGCGAGCGAGCTTGCATTAAGGTGTTGAGTCCTTGCGGGGAGGAGCCGAGACAGCCGCCGAGGGACCCCAGAAGACCAGGTTCGGGGGCCACTCTGTGCAAAACGAGCTGCACAGTGGAGGTGAGTATAACATGTTTGTTATTTAAAAAAAAAAATAATAATAACTTTAGTGATCCTTTAAAGCAAAACTTCACCTAAAAAAAGGAAATTCTGCTTTTCCACCTCCTCCCTCCCATTTCTATTACATTTCTATTACTTTAATTTTCTTTTCTTTTTCTGGGAGTGGGTACCTAGTTTCGACAGGTAACTGGTTCCACGTTCTTGGATCGCCTAGGCCAGGGGTGTCCAACGTTTGACTTTCCTGGGCCACATTGGAACAAGAGGAATTGTCTTGGGCCACACATAAAATATAAGAACAATAAGCATAACTGATGAGCAGAAAAAGTCAGGCATAAGTTAACGATCACTGATATAGATAATGTACCTATCTGAGTAATATAACTTATTTTTTTGTAATATTTTTTATTGTAAAGGTAAAAGAGGGCAAACAGAAAACTAGTGTGATATTTGACAATGTTTTTGATAAACTAACACATCAATATCTGATTCGATGGATGGAGTAGCAATTCTCAATGAATTCTCAAGATGCTCATAAGATATGTTGGTTTTAATCCTTGAAAATAGTTGTTCACAAATATAGGTCCTGCGGAAAACTAAATATGTGAATAAGGTGTGATTGTGAAAAGTGGGCACATCTTCTCCTTTAAGAGCCGCCAGAGGGGTGAGGGGTCACGTGCACAAAAGCCAGCATGGGGATTTGTGTGTGTGAACACACAAATCCCTGTTCTGTCAGGGGAGAGGAGACACATTGTTTGTTCCTACTAAGTATCAAAAAGGTGGTGGTAGATTGTATCTTCTGTATGGTGGCCAACATCCCTAACTTGGGTCCCCTTGGGACCGGAACTTTTTAGGCACAGATTGTGAAACACTATATATTTATAAAAAGTTTTATAATTTTATTATCGAGTATCATAAAATATGATATGTTATAAAACTTTTTATAAATATACAGTGTTTCACAATCTGTGCCTAAAAAGTCCTGGTCCCAAGGGGAAATTTTTATAGGGTTCCTACTAAGTAGGAACACCGATATGTCTCCTTCCCCAGTCAGTCCTATCCCCATACAGTTAGAACACACCTAGGGAACACACATTTAACCCCTTGATCACCCCCTAGTGTTAACCCCTTCCCTACCAGTGAAATTTACACAGTAATCAGTGCATATTCTGACAGCACTATAAATGTCAATGGTCTTAAAAATGTGTCAAAAGTGTCTCATCTGTCTGTCACAATATCGCAGTACTACTTAAAATCGCAGATCACCGCCGTTACTAGTAGAGATAAAAGAAAAATGCCATAAATCTTTCCCATGGTTTGTAGACGCTATAATTTTTGCGCAAACCAATCAATATATGCTTATTGTGATTTTTTATCCAAAAATATGTAGAAGAATATATATTGGCCTAAACTGATGAAGAATTATTTTTTTTCATTTGGGGAATATTTATTATAGCAAAAAGTATAAAATATTGTTTTTGTTTTCAAAATGGTCGGTCTTTTTTTGTTTATAACGCAAAAAATAAATACCACAGAGGTGATCAAATACCACCAAAAAAAATCTCTATTTGTGGAAAAAAGAGAGCGCAATTTTTTTTTGGATACGGCATTGCATGACTGCGCAATTGTCAGTTAAAGCGACGCAGTGGCAAATTCTAAAAAGTGCTCTGGTTAGGAAGGGGGTAAAATCTTCTGGGCCTGAAGTGGTTAAGTAAGTTTATGATTTTGGGTTGGGCCGCATTCATAGCCATCTTGGGCCGCAGGTTTGACACCCCTGGCCTAGGCGATCAGAGATTACGTTTTCCCCCCTCCCTCCCTGCCTGCAACCTCCTGGGACATCTTGCTTCTCACAAGCAAGATGGCAGCGCCAAGCACCTGAAGACTGGAGTAGAACTAGCCTGGGTGAGGACAGCCCTGGACCCCTGGTATGTGTAAAGTCAGCGGCTACAGTATTTGTAGCTGCTGACTTAATTCTTTTTAGAAAAAATTGTAACTCCTCTTTGAAGCGGAGCTTCAGCCCCACCACCAAAAAATTAGAAGTCAAATACTAAAGGTACTGACTTTTAATATTAGGACACTTACCTGTCCAGGGAATGGCGGCATCCCACCTGATTTTTCAATTGGCTCTCAGGTGCTGCCGCCGCCTTGTAAGGGAAACTGGCGGTGTAGCCTTGAGGCTTCACAGGCGGTTCCCTGATGCACATGCGCGAAGCGTGCTGCGCTTTGTGAATGGCCCTGTGGCAGAGGAAGGAGGAGCTTCCGGGGGACCTCGCCACGGCAAAGGCCCCCCTAGAAATGGGGATGGGTACGTGTCAAAAATGGCTTTCTGCTCCCCCTCTCCCGAAAGGAGGGGAGAGCAAACAAGTGGAGCTTCCCCTTTTGGGGGAAAAACAGGATAAACCGTGAAAAGTACTTAGAAATGTTTGGCTGGTCTTTGGTCCCTGCAGAGTCCAATTCACTGCAGTGTAAGTCCGAATCTGACACTAGCCCAAAGGACTGACGTTTAGCATTTGTGCATAATTTGGATGAAAATTTTAGAGCTTTTGAGCTACAGATGCAGTAATCTTTTCTGGTCCCTGAGATGGGAAGTCACAGAAATGACATAACCAACGAAACAGTCCAAGAAGTGTGCTGAGGGGGTGTTGACGTGACTTATAATAGTTTAGCAGACACTTCCTCCATGCCAATTTTCCTAATTGTAGCAGTATTTCCAGATGATTATATTTTACAGTATGACAACCAACATATTATTGCACAGAATGAAATCACAATTTGATAGACATCAGACATAATATGGATTTCATGTAGTGCTTCCTTAGAAGGGGTACTGTCTGTAACCTATAAGCTTTCTGTGCATCGTAATATATGGGTGTTTGGTGTCTAACTGACCATTTGTTTATTTTACATTCGGGTACATGCTTGGTATGAGTGTAATTGTATCATGCCAGAATAAATGGAACGTGAATAGATTTGTGTACAAGGTTGTATGAAAATGAAAGCTTCAAGTAGCACTCAAATAGGTATTGTTTAAACTGCTCTGCTACACTAGTCTATAATTTAGTTACGATGGCTGCTAGTAGGTACTGGAGTAAAGCTGGCAATACAGATAGATTTTTTATTTTTTTGTCAGGTTGGTTGAACAGGAAGAAAAGCAGATTCCTCCATTTTCCCCGCACTGGCTGTTAAAATACCCAAACATTGGCTACATCTAGTTGGATGCATCCACTGTTCATTCGAATATTGCAACCACTGTTCACTGTAAATTTTCCATCATAGTCATTCAATGAATGTTGATGGAATGATCTGTTAAGTACCCTGCTGTATTTCTTATATGATAGCAATTTTATAAAGAGCTTAAGGAGAAGTCATTGGAGACTACTGTGCCTCCTGAACTGCAGAGAAAAGGTCCCTGCAGCAATTTATTAATCGCAGTCCGCACGGGAACTGCAAGTGCAGTGCGTTTCCCAGTGTGGAAGTGATTTCAGCGTGCCCTTAGGAATTATGGCACACGCACGTGTCTCCTGCATTTAACTGTGTGTGAGGGAACAGGTGCAGATGCGCAGGGGGAACCCTGAACACGTGAGACACTGAGATTTTGGTAAAATCTCAGACCAGTGCCACGGAATGTATGAGGCACTATATCCATGGTGGAGCAGTGTTGGAAACCTTGGTTAAGAAGCGTTCTATGGCAACAAAACGCCCCCCACTCACGTTGTCACCATACCTTTAAAAGGAAGTGTAGCCCATAGAAGAAAACTTGGCAGCACGGATAACACTTCTTGAGATTTCATTGCAGCAGAGACAGAATGTACAAATGTGCCAGAGCTCACTGGATTTCTGGTAGAATCAACACTTTAAAAATATTTTTCTGTACTTGCAGAGTTTTTAAAAGGACAAAACAAGTCCTGCGTTTTTCCTCTTTAGAATATCTTCTACACCAGCCTTCCATATTGCATTATCTGCAAAGTCCTCCGCCAAAGCTGTATGGTCACCAGGCTCCCTACTTTTATACTGTATCCAATATAAAAACTGTTATATGGTATAACTGAGGCTTTTGCATTATGTTTTACTGTTTACTTACTGTGAAAGTACTGTTACCCATATGTTTTCCATATTGTAGCTATCAAATAAAACTTTCTACAGCTCTTCATTCTGAATAAAACATTTTACTCATTATAAGTTACAGCTGATATTGGTGCTGTGCATTTAAATGAGCTCCACATTAGAGATTCATGCACCCTGCCACAAGGGTCTCATGGATCCTTGTTTAAATGAAATCAGCTTTACAAATTGCTGCCAATTTAAACCAATCAGAGCGCTTATTCCACAGACCAGTCAGGAATGTGGGCACCTTTCCATGTGAGAACATTAGAATTTAAAATAATAAATTCAATTCTCTGATTCAGTTTTAAATTAACTGTGTTCCATTGACAAGGCCGTTGCTTAACTTTTACTGCTTTCCTTCTGGCTTATACAATACAGATATATTTCCAGGCACTTTACAGTAGCATATACAGAGGGAGACATTTAGCAAGCAAATTAGTGACACAATTAGACATAAATCAATCAGTAAAGTCAGTTTTTCTGTATATTTGCAACCTCTGTGCCTGTAATGCTGGGCAACCAACAGTAACATATTTGGAAAGGTCTGTGACCTATTACTGAAGATGCACAATTAAAGCTGGGCGCTCTGTGTAAGCTCTATGTAGCCTCAACTATACAGTATACAGTCTTGTGTTCCAGTTGTGAGATGAGAATTTCTTGTCTCACACCCTGAACAAAACAGTCAGGCTGAGCAGTGCTCAGCCATTCATAGGCAGCTTTGTATTCTCTAAATTAATACAAAGCTTCCTCTGATTGGCAGAGGCAGGCGGATGATGTCATGAGCCAAAGAAGACAAAGCTGCCTATGAATTTCAGAGCCCGACTCTATTTTTTCCAGGTGTGGGGGTGGGAAGTTCACGTCCCACTGCCGAAGCATAGTGCTCTATACTGTATGTAGCTTAGGCTGCATACAGTGTATATAGTGCACCCAGCGGGCACACCTATTAGTGTAGGAAATGGCTCATTTAGGCCAGCTTGGGCTGAACAAACTATGAAAAGGAACCATAAAGCTGGAGATCAGCTTTAACAAATGATCAGGGTCAGAGATTATTGTGTTGCAATGCTGTGTTACAATGCTGTGTTACAGCAGCCGAGGCAGGAATTTATGAATCAATATGTAACCTTGTAGTAAGGAAATACTAGCGCTAAGACCAGTGTGAATAAGGCATTCGTGCCTTAAAGGTAATGTATTATTTTTTTAAATACCACAGAACAGCTCTAATTCTTCTCCTCTGATGTTCTCTGTAGGCCAGTGGCAGCTGGTGTTTCATGGTGCTCTGCCAGCGCCACTCGCCAGCCCCACTCGCCAGCCCCACTCGCAACCCCGGCAGTGAGAGTGGGGAGGGCCACTACAGACGGATACAGTGCTGGATCGAATGAGGTAAGTAAAAGGGGGGAGGGGGCAATACAGTTACTGGGACATTTTTTACCTTAATTCAGGGAATGCATTAAAGCGGAGTTCCACCACTTTAAGCACTCCTCGCCCCTTTACATGCCACATTTGGCATGTAATTTTTTTTGGGGGGGGGGGGGGTGCCTAGTTTTGAGTGGGACTTCCTGTCCCACTTCCTGCTTCTGACTATGGGCCGCCTGGGCGACTCCTCCTCTCCCCCTAGGCGTCCCCTCCCTCTCGGCAATCTTCTGGGTCACGTCACAGGTCCCAGAAGATTGCCTTTCACTCGGAGAGCGATGCGCAACTCGTGCATGTGCAGTGCATGCCCGGCCGTGAAAGCCGCAAGCTGTGCAAGAGTGTCCACAGTTTCAAAGAAAGCACCACGAAGAGGAGGGGGAGAGAAGCGAGGCTCCGTGCGGCTGCATCGCTGCACCGTGGGACAGGTGAGTGTCTGTTTATTAAAAGTCAGCAGCTATAGTTTTTGTAGCTGCTGACTTTTAATAAAGGAAAAAAAGCCTGGAAATCCGCTTTAAGATAAAAAATGTTTCGGCTTTAGAACCACTTTAACACTTTAATTTTCCACATAGTCTGTCGAACAGTTCTTGCATTGACTTGCTGTGCAGCAGAATTTAATTGTTTTCCCCAAAGTGATTCAGAAGCATTAACATATATAAGATATGTAGAGTTTGGCTAAAGGAGAAATAGTGAAAGCTATACAATCTTATACTTGGATGTGCAATAGGTTTGTGGACACCCGACCATCACACCTATATGAGCCTGTTAGGCCTCGTACACACGATAGGTTAAACAGAGGACAACGGTCTTATGGACCATTTTCATCGGTCAAAAACGATCGTGTGTGGGCCCCATAGGTTATTTAACCATCTGTTAAAAAAAGCCAACTTGCTTTAAATTTAAAAATCCACGCATTCTCAGAATCAAGTCGACGCATGTTGGAAGCATCGAACTTCGTTTTTTTCAGCACGTCGTTGTGTTTTACGTAACCGCGTTCTGACAGGATGTTTTTTTTAACCTATGGTGTGTAGGCGCGACAAACCATCAGTCAGCTTCATTGGTTATGGAAAATGGTCCATCAGACCGTTCTCATCGGATAGACTGATCGTGTGTACATCCCATGCCAAAACCATGGCTATAAATATGGAATCAACCAACCCCCCTTTTTTTATGTCTGCTATTGGGACTTTGTACTCATTCAGCCAAAAGAACATTTGTTAGTTCAGGTACTGATGCGGGATGAGAAGACCTGACTCGCAAACAGTATTTTAATCCACCCCAAAGATGTTCACTAGGGTTGAGGTCAGGGCTCTTTGTGGGACATTCAAGTTCATCCAACTCAAAGTCAACAAATCATGGCCTTATAGATCTAGGTTTATTCACAGGAGCACAGTCATGGTGGAACAGATAAGGATCTTCCCAAAACTGTTCCGATAGTTGGAAGATGGGGAGCACACAATGGTCTAAAATGTCTTTATATGCTGTTGCATTAACAGTACTCTTCATTGAAAATTCAATAATTTGTGAGAAAGGTAGGTCATGGAGTGTAGGTGTGATGATCAGAGATCCACATTTCTTGGCCTTGCAAAGTAACCTACAAGTTTGTCCATTTGTAGAAAGATCTCTAATTTGAAAGATCATTTTGGCCGAGTCGTGCATCTCTTCCTGGCTACAGTCTAATATTTATAGGCAGTTATTCTTTAGTCTGTCATCTCTTTGTGCTGTAGTCTTGATGAAGAAATTATCTCTCTATTGCGATCACTGCTAGGTCAATCAGTCACTGGCAGCCTGGGGAGCAGTGTAATGCGATTCAGATCTCCGCGCACAGCTGCCAAACAAATCTAAAGAAATGGAGAGAGGAAGAAAAGAGAAAAAAGATCCCTCCGCACTTTGCTAACACATCTGGAGGAAAGATTGTAGGGAGGAGGAGGAGGCAGAAAAGTACAGAAAGCGAGAGATTGGAGAAAAGGAGCAGATGGGGCTGAAGAAAGTGGTTTACAGAGAGGATGACAAGATCTGTGCACAGGCACAAGAAAACACAGCCAGGCCCCTTGCCTGTGGTTGCATCAGATATTGGATATATAGAATTGCAGTGACTTGACCTACTATCTACTGGCTAAAAAATTGCATCGTTTATGGGCTTTCCTCCTGTCCTGGCAGTCCAGCAGAGCTCTCTCTACATGCAGCCACAGAAAATAAGTTGTTTCTTACGGTGGGCCATGCCAGGAATTGAAAAAAGCAGATGTCGCACAGTTATTAAACTTCAGGAAAGAGTACTTTAGCTACAAATGTATAAATACATAGAGAATCATAAATAAGAAAAGACTTGGAGGTGAGACAGTTATCAGAATTCAGAATAGGTCATTTAAGGATTACGGTCTAGCCCGTCTATGAAGAAAGGTTGCAAATCTATTAACTGACAAGTTTTATGGCTATGGATGGAGTGACTCATTTATATCGTATTGGTGGCCAAATACTTGAAGCCCGGGACAAGCAGTAATTCCAATGGCATATAGGTAGCTTGAAACTGTCGCAATAATAAAGCAGACAAAATTGCACTATAGATGGTCACCTTCACCTCCCTTCTTCCCTTTGCTGTTGAATGCCCTAAGATTCTTTTGAACCCCTCAAATACTCATTAGTTAAGGGTGTCATGTCTTTTGGAGAATTTATATTCTTAAAGTGGAACTATATTCAAATTTTTTTTTTACATTTAGGATTGAGTGAGGGAGGGTTATAACCCCTGTTGCTTTATTTTTTCTGCCATATGTGCTCCATTGGGGAGATTTCCCTTTCACTTCCTGTCCCATAGCCAAAACTGGGAATGAGAGGAAATCCCTGCAAATTAAGGGAATTCCTTGGAGACCCCCATGTCACTAAAACTAGGGGTCTTGATTTCGCCTCTATTACTGTTCTGGGGACAACTTACAATTTTAGATTTTCCTTTATTTATTTTTTTGATCATGGTAAACAGGACAAATAAAGAGGATGAATCTCCGGGAGAACGGATGCAATAAAATCCTCCATCCAAAACAAAACAAAACAAAAAAAGTTATACTTTAAAGTGGGGGTTCACCCTATAAAATAAAAAAAACAATTTTTTTTTCTTCTAGCCTAAAATTCGGCATTGTAGAGCGAGCTACAGTATGCTGGTCTTAATTTTTTTATCGCCGTACTCACAGTGTAATCGTACATAGTAGATTCCGACTGCCCACGGGGAATGGGCGTTCCAATCCAGACGGAAGGTGATTGACGGCCGGCTCTGGCGCGTCACGCTTCTCCGGAAATAGCCGAAATAGGCTTGGCTCTTCACGGCGCCTGCGCATAGTCTGTGCGCAGGCGCCGTGAAGAGCCGAGACCTACTCCGGCTGTCTTCGGGGAGCGTGACGTGCCAGAGCCGGCCGTCAATCACCCTCCCTCTTGAAAGGAACGCCCATTCCCCGCGGGCAGTCAGAATCTACTATGTACAATTACACTGTGAGTACGGCGATAAAAAAATTAAGACCGGCATACTGTAGCTCGCGCTACTATGCCGAATTGTATGCTAAAATGTTGTTCTGCAGGGTGAACCACCGCTTTAAGTTATACATTAAAGTGGTTCTAGAGGAAAACGTTTTTTATCTTAATGCATTCTATGCATTAAGATAAAAAACCTTCAGTACTGCCCTATGGCAACCAGACTGTGGATCCGGGTCTACGTGCTTAAACGAACAATACTTCATCCTTTTTTGCAACCTATAGAATCCTTATTGTGAGCAGAACGCAAGCTGGCAACGCACCTCTTTTTTTGCGACCAAACTAACTATAGCGAAAACCTGGAAAACTCATGCACTGAGTTTTGAAGCAGTGAAATATCGCATGAACAACACTATGGTCAATGAGAAATTAACAGCTATACTCTTTGATACCCATGACCAGTTCCTGAGAGTTTGGCAACCCTGGATATCCTGCGCTCATCCTTCACGCTTTGGCCAAATGCTACTGACACTGTGACACTGTGATACTTTTAGTTTAGGGTTTATTGTCCTTTGAGACCACTCTCTCTCTCTCTTTCTCTCCTCTTCTTTTTTTCTTTCTTTTTTCTTTTATGGCATTCTCAATTCTTAACCGAAGAGGTTCTTCACATGCCATATCTCTCTCTACACCTCAACTGACTGACATCCTCCCAGCTTAGCAGCTGAGAGCGGGCTATATCTCATTACCCTTTTTCACAGTTTTGAGGCTTGGCCGCCTCTAGCTCTTCTGGTTTTTTTTTTATTCTACTGATCATTATGCTTCTTCTTTTTTTTTTGTGAAACGCTAGAACATTACTTTAAAACAGCGGTTCAGTTTACCTATTGTAACAATTTTCTTATTGTAATTGCCTTTCACTCCATTGTATTTTGGAATTGAATTATGTCACATATATCGGTTTCTAATACTTGTCAGTTGGTTCTGTATACCTTTGCTATTTGCTAATAAAAAACCTTTATAAAAGATAAAAAAACAGTGTGCAGCAGCCCCTCTTATACTTACCTGAGCCCCATCTTGATCACGCGATGTTGCACGAGAGCCTCGACTGTCCAGGACTTTCTTTCCTGCTTGGCTGAGACACAGCATTGGCTGAGACCATTGGCTCCCGCTTTTGTCAATCAAAGTCAGTGAGCCAATAAGGAGAGAGAGGGGCAGGGTCGAGCTCCATGTCTGAATGGACACACAGAGCAGTGGCTTGGCTCAGGTGCCCCCATAGCAGGCTGCTTGCTGTGGGGGCACTCGGCAAGAGGGAGTTGCCAGGAGCGTTGGCGAGGGACCCGAGAAGAGGAGGATCCAGGCTGCTCTGTGCAAAACCACTCCACAGAGTAGGTAAGTATAACATGTTTGTTATTTTTAAATAAAAAAAAAACAAGAATTTAATATCACTTTAAGCCTTAGAATTCAGGGACACTACCCCTTAATCCAAAGGAACGGATCTGAAAAAAGCACAAATACCTGCAAGCATCACAAGGTGATTAGATAGTTAATACAGCTTGGTGGATTTGAAAGGCTCACTTTAACATGGTAGTACCATCTTGATCCAAGCATCCAAGCACATGATGGAGCATATGGAGCCCTAAAACTTACATTGAAACAGAGAACTTTAATTGAACACCGCTGAAAACTTTCTTAGATGTGGAAATCTCTTACTGCAGAAGTTTTATTTTATTGGATGTTGAAATGTTAAAGCCAACCTATACTCAGAAAACACAATCTCAGTGTTTGCTGATGATACAAAACTAAGCAGGGCAATTATTTTACAGCAGGATATAGAAACATTACAAGAAGACCTCAATAAAATAAGGAGGTGGGCAACTACATGGCAAATGAGGTTTAATGTTGAGAAACTTAGAGTAATGCACTTAGGTGCCAAAAACATGAATGCAATATACTTGCTAGGGGAAGAAACTTTGGGGAATTCCAGGATGAAAACATATTTGGGGGTCCTAGTGGATCACAGGCTCAGCAATGGTATGCAATGTCAGACTGCAGTAAGCAAAGCAAACAGATTATTAGCATGCATTAAAAAGGGTATTTATTCAAGAGATAAAACTATAATTCTACCACTTTAAGAAACTCTGGTTCAGCCACATCTTGAGAATCTTCAGAAAGGATGTGCTTGAACTGGAGACAGTCCAGAGAAGGGCAACAAAGCTAATAAAGGGACTGGAGGACCTCAGTTAAAGGAACGACTACAAGCAACAAACTTATGTTCCCTGGAGAAGAGACGCTTAAAGCAATACTCCACTTTTGTTGAAAAAAAACATTCCCCTCTGGGTGATCTATGTACTTTGCAAAGAGTATAATAAACTTTGTTGCAGATTCCTATCTTTTGTTATTCTAAAATAATCCATGTGTGTTTGTCTGTGCCTCTGTACTTAGTGGGTCTAATGGGAGTGGTTTCATAATTAACTGTCAGGTGTGCAGCTGAAGAGCACTAATAAGGAAATCTGCTGGGACTGCAGCCCTTTAGACATGCTCCTATTGAAAGTATCTCTCCAAAAATTAAATTTTTGTTGCAGGGGATGCCTGAAATCTGACTTGTTTCTTAGGCAGACTTCTGGGAAAATTGGTGAGCCAATCACACATGCAGGAACTGATGTTTCTGGGGAGTGGTCAGTACACATTCTGTGTACAGAACAACTCCATGTAGCCATGTTGCATTGCATTTACAGAACATTACAGTGGCTTCAGATTGAAAAGGAAAAGTAATTTTTAATAACATTCAATTAAACATTATGATTAGTGTAACAATTATTTGTGCTATATTGTTTTTTCTTTATTTGCTATTTTTTCCCCACAAAAGTGGAGTTACGCTTTAAGAGGAGAAATGATAGCGATAAACAAAATACCTTGATGGTGATTCTACCATAGGGAGGAAACTATTTAGTTTTGGGGAGCTTAAAAGACACATGGCCAGTCAATGACATTGGAGGAGAAACGGTTCAGCCCTAAACTGCGTATGGGGTTCCTTACTACCCTTCCACAATCAGTGGTGTCAGCGGGAAGTGTTGATCATTTCTGTTTCAATCTTTTTATTGACATTTCAAATAACAATAGGACATTATAGGGTAGCAAAAGTACAAAAATAGAACTGTCATCTTAGTCAGTGTAAAAACAATGGTGATAATAACTAAAGTGATGGATGAGGGGTTCAACCCCCAAACCCATGGAAAGTCCATAGATGGGTATGAGGAACTACATTAAAATGGTTAACCATAAAGGGTCTCATGTAGCAATATTCATCTATATTCCAAGAAAAGGTCAGACCACAAATGGGCCTCAGTTCAGGTCAACATCGGGGCCCGGATTCACAAAGGATTTACGAAGGGCGTATCTCCAGATACGCCGTCGTAAGTCCGAATGTGAGGCGTCTGATTCAAAGAATCAGATACGCCAGAATTTGTCTAAGATACGACTGACATAAGTCTCTTACGCCGTCGTATCTTAGGTGCATATTTACGCTGGCCGGCGTAACCGTGGGGTCACGATTCATTTCCATACAACACACCCCCTACCAGCCTACTTTGAATTACGCGGGCTTACGCCGGCCCATTTACGCTACACCGCCGTAACTTAGGGCGCAAGTTTTTTGTGAATACGGTACTCGCCTCTCTAAGTTACGGCGGCGTAGCGTATATGAATTACGATACGCCCGCTTAAACTTAAGCCAATCTTTCTGAATCTGGCCCTGTAAGTCCAGCAGAAGGGTCAAATGTTGATAGTTAAAAAAATAACTCTTTGATGGGCACCTTAGTGAATGCAATATACAGCAATATACAGCAAATGCCACATACACACCTACACAGGTTAAACTAGATGAACTGGTGTCTTTATTCAACCTTACCAGCTATTTATGCTAGAAGAAGTTGGGACAAATTTACTTTTTTAGGAAAAACTGGAGTGTGAGCTCTTCCAGCAGTCACTCTTGTAACCAATGGCCCACCGAAGGTCACATTTTTGGTTTCTAACAAATGTGTGTATCAGTGTTCACACAGAGCCCACGGTGGACCAGTAGCAGGCCAAGCTTTTTAAGCTGGGCTTCTCCTCTGGGTCAAAGGAGTGCAATTCATTTTGCACTCCTGTGACCCGTTTTCAGCGGAGAGCAGTCTGAAGTCCGCTCTCCGCTGACGTCACTGCCATCAGTCGGGGCAGCGCGTCATCACGACTTCCAAGCGTACATATTCGCCAGCACACCATGGATCGTCAATTTTCGTAATGAAAGTGATCACATCACAAATAAAACGTTTCGGGCCACGCAGGGCCCCTTCGTCAGGCATGTGATGATGTGATGGGATCCGCCAGCTGCCCTGATTGATGGCAGTCTCAGCAAGCCTCTGAGACAGCCTCTCCCCGCACCTCCATGTCTCAGCGCTCCAATGAGCGTGGAGAAGCAGAGAGGGAAGACGCTGACTGACAGTCAGCAGCTTTCCTCTCAGGGATCTATGAGAACCGAGCCATTGGCAGTGTTTGTGGCTCAGTTCTCAGTGCAGAGACGCCAGGGGACAGATGTAGCATCGATCTGATGCTCCATCCACCGAAGTAAGTAAGAATCAAAAAATAAAAAAGTAAACCCATACTTCTCTTTTAATGCACCAATGCCATGACATAACTGGCTAGAATAATCCCACATTTTCAGTTCTGACCGGGATAGGCAATCATCCAGCATCTATGTACACAGTAGTGAAGGTTTACAACATGTCCTTTACAGCTGACTTCCACATACATTATTCCTATAAAGAAACCATCTGTTATGCTTCCCAATAATAGATGGCCTCTCCATAAAAATGAATATCATTTCCTCTGAGCATGCACAGGAGAAGCAAGGAACCGACTAAAGTGTTTGCAGCAGCGACTGTGTGGCACCTTGTGGGCTTTACAGCCTGGATCTTATAGGAACAGATGCATAAGAGACTCTGGGGGGGGGGGGGGGGGCAGGGAGGGAGGTATTTGCAAGATATAGTTACCCTTTAAGGTAAAGTGCTGCATCTCCTTTGTAGGCAAACTATACCACTTCACTACACAGTCCTTGCAGACTGGAGTGTCAAATATACTTTTAAGTGAGGAATATTGTATATCCTGCTTTTTGTTTCCGTGTCCTTTTTCCATTGCTGTGTATCAACCAGCTGTATTTACTCACTGCATTTTGTCTGAGATTGCCGGGTAGGTCAGTCGTATGGGTGTAGAACCCGGATATACGGTATGTGCTATACAGAGTTTAGTTTTTACAAATATAGGGGGTTATTTGCTAAAGGCAAATCCACTCTGCACTACAAGTGCAAAGTGCACTTGAAATTGTATTGAAATTGCACTTGGAAGTGCAGTCGCTGTAGATCCGAGGGGGACATGCAAGGAGAATAAAAAACAGCATTTTAGCTTCCACATGATTGGATAATAAAATCAGCAGAGCTTCCCCTCATTTCAGATCTACCCCTCAGATTTACAGCGACTGCACTTCCAAGTGCACTTTCAGTGCAATTTCAAGTGCACTTTGCACTTGTAGGGCCAGATTCAGAGAGAATTACGTTGCTCCACAGCGGCGTAACGTATCTGAATTACGTTACACCACCGCAAGTTTACAGCGTAAGTGCCTGATTCACAAAGCTCTTACCTGTAAACTTGCGGCGGTGTAACGTAAATCCGCTCGGCGCAAGCCCGCCTAATTCAAATGGGGCGGGCACCATTTAAATTAGGCGCGTTCCCGCGCCGAACCTACTGCGCATGCTCCGTCGGGAAAATTCCCCGACGTGCATTGTGCTAAATGACGTCGCACGGACGTCATTTGTTTAGAAGTTAACGTAAATGGCGTCCAGCGCCATTCACGGACGACTTACGCAAACGACGTGATTTTTTACATTTCGACGCGGGAACGACGGCCATACTTAACATTGCTTAGAACACCTAGGAGGCAGCCCTAACTTTACGACGCGTATCGCTACGGAAACAACGTAAATTTAGATCGACGGGCATCGCGGACGTTCGTGAATCGCCGTAACTAGTCATTTGCATATTCTACGCCGAGCGCAATGGCCTCGCCACCTAGCGGCCGGCCTAGAATTGCATCCTAAGATCCGACGGTGTAAGTCAATTACACCTGTCGGATCTTAGGGCTATATATGCATAACTGATTCTATGAATCAGCCGCATAGTTAGGACAGGCGGATCACAGAGATACAACGGCGTATCAGGAGATACGCCGTCGTATCTCTTTTGTGAATCTGGCCCGTAGTTTGCACTTGTAGTGCAAAGTTTATTTGCCTTTCATAAATAACCCCCCAAGTATCTTCTTAACCTCCCTGGCGGTATGATTCTTTCAGAAAAAACATGCTAAAAGCGGTACCATTATTTGCAAGGAAATTTGGCGTTTTATATTGTAGGTCTGTAATTTTTAGAAATAACTCACTTAAATCTGACCAAACAAGATTCTAATAGGCATCCCGTGTATTACATTTTTTTAAAAACAAAATTATAAATTATAATATAATAAATAATTATAAATAATTATAACAAATAATAATATAATTATAATAAAAATTATTCAATAATGTAATCAAATCAAAATCACTGAAATTTGCTCAGTTGCAGAATTGTCGCTGTCATTACTTTTATTTTTTTATGACGAATTTCCCCACAAATCGCTATCGCACAATTCTGCAAGTGATTATAATTTATTATCGCTGTTTTTTAGCTGATCTAAAACTATTTTTGACATAAAGGGACACTTTTGGTTGCTATGGACAATCTACAGTTTGCAGGGAGAAAAAAAGGTTTTTATTATATAAAATGACATGCAGGACACTGGGCAGACCACTAGGGACAGGGGGGGTGTGTTTTTTTTACATACAGTACTGTAATCTATAAGATTACAGTATACTGTGTGTATAGTGTTTGTTTACCTTTTTGAATTTGGCGCCGTTCTCCGTCCCCGTGCGTCGTAACGTCGCAGGGAACGGAGATCGGCGTCACACGGAGGCACTATGTGAATCGAGCGAGGTCCTGCTCGCTCACACAGCGCGGTGGCATCGCTGGATCCAGGGACAAGGTAAGTAAAAAGTGCCTGTGGATCTAGCGAGGCAAGCCCGTGACTGACACGGGGTTACCGATAGTAGCAAGAAAATCTAACCCCGTGTCAGTCTCGGGAAGACCGCCAGGGAGGTTAAATACCAGGCAGAGTAAAACAAAAGGCTCACTTTAACATGGGCCCTCACTTTATCATGGGCTCACTTTAACATGGGTCCATTTCATCATCCGTCCTTCATTCCAATGCCATGCCATTCAGCTGCAGAAAATGAAGGAGAGTTAATCCTGTGTAAGCTCTAAGTTACCCTGTGTGATAGCGTTGGGTGCTTGAGCGCCAATTGCCATTTCACATGGGCGGAAGAAGGATGAGTCTACAAGCTCCTCCAAACCCAAAAGTACTGCATATCTCTCTTCACTCCAGGTGGCTGAGCACTGTGATAAGAACAAATACTAAGGGCTGGATTCAGATACAATGGTGTATCTATCCGCCCGGCGTAACGTATTTCAGATACGTTACGCCGCCGTAATTTTGGGCGCAAGTTCTGTATTCAGCAACAACTTGCGCCCTTAGTTACGGTGGCGTAACGTATGTGTGTCGGCGTAAGCCCGCCTAATTCAAATGTGGATGATGTGGGCGTGTTTTATGTATATTAACTGTGACCCCGCGTATTTGCCGTTTTTTAGGAACGGCGCATGCGCCGTTCGTGAAAAAATCCCAGTGCGCATGCTCGAAATTCCGCCGCAAATCGTCATTGCTTTCGACGTGAACGTAAATTACGTCCAGCCCTATTCGCGAACAACTTACGCCCACTCAGCCTCTTAGCAGCCATTCAGTTCACGGCACGGCTGGGGGGCAGAGACTATAAGTCAGCTGACTGGTGAGGAAAGTGAAGTGGGAGGGGTTGAAGGAGACCCTATCTCCTGATTTCAGCATAGGTGTCACTGCTGTGAGACACCACACTACGAAAATTATTTTACTGTTAGGGGTCCCCACAATTTGTGAAATGTTATCAAGGGGTCACGACACTAGAAAGGTTGAGAACCACTGCCCTAGACCTAAAGAACGTTTTAATTATTGCAGTGCAGGGGCCGTTCCATTGCAAGGGAGCATGTTTTACCCTCCCTGGAGTTGGGCTTTAAAGATGAAAAATCACATAGTTTATTTAAAACAGTGGAGCTTTAGCAAGCTAAAAGTGTTTGAGATAAGGGTTTACATCTACTTTTGAGGATTGAGGTTGAGGATTGGGGAACCACTGTCTAGTGAAGGGTTAAAAGCTTTGCTTCAAGACAAACATGCTTTTACTTGTGAAGGTAAAAATAGGTAGCATTGATCCTGACCCTCTCCTGTTCACCCCAGCTGATTGTTATGATTTTGAATGACAAAAAGCAACATTGCTTATCAGCTGTCTAAGAATTTCCACCTTTGGAGCCTGGAGCACAGAGTACGCTTATCACAGGTATCACCTGTGGCTGCAGGGGACAGTCTGTGCGGTGTGTTGCAGCATGTCAAAGACGTGCTATGTAACCGCATGCCGTCTTTATATTCTTCCTCCTTACTTTATCTTGGCCCTATTATTCTTTTCTATTTTTATACTGCAACCCGACCTACAGCGCGACTTTGCAAGGCAACTTGAGCGCGACTTGGAGCAACTTACAACGTGACTTAAAGTTGCCTCCAGGACAGGCGACTTTGGCTGTGGCCAATCACAGAATAATCAGCTCTGTGGGAGGGAGGGTTTTGCCTGAGTAAACTATTTTCTTTCCCTGTAAAGTTGCTTCAGTTAAAGCGGGAGTTCACCCGAAAAAAATTTTTTAACATTAGATTGATGCTCATTTTGTCAAGGGGAATGGGGTAGTATTTTTTAAATCGAAGCAGTACTTACCGTTTTAGAGAGCGATCTTCTCCGCCGCTTCCGGGTATGGTCTTCGGTACTGGGCGTTCCTATTTGATTGACAGGCTTCCGACGGTCGCATACATCGCGTAACGAGTAGCCGAAGGAAGCCGAACGTTGGTGCGGCTCTATACGGCACCTGCGCACCGACGTTCGGCTACTTTCGGAAAATTGAGACGCGATGTATGCGACCGTCGGAAGCCTGTCGGAAGCCTGTCAATCAAATAGGAACGCCCAGTCTCGCAGCCCATACCCGGAAGCGGCGGAGAAGATCGCTCTCTAAAACGGTAAGTACTGCTTCGATTTTAAAAAAACTACCCGATTCCCCTTGACAAAATGAGCCTCAATCTAATGTTAAAAATTAAGTTTTCGGGTGAACCTCCACTTTAAGACAGAGATCTGACTTTGGAGGCAACTTTCATTAAAATCAATGGGTACAAGTTGCCTACAAGTCGCCTTGAAGTAGTACAGGAACCTTTTCTGAAGTCAAAGCGACTTCAGTAGTGTACATTAAGATGGCTCTCATTCACTTCAATGGAATTTCTCATGTCGCGCGACTTGGGGCGACACAAGTCGGATCCCAAGTCGCTGTAGTGTAAAACCGGCACTTAATGCTGCTTTCCCCAGCTGCACATACTTTTTCCCCTTTTACTCTCCTGCAATTTAATTTGGCCACTCAGAGTAAAGCGTGGAAGTCCTGTATAAGCTTCAGGTTGCAACAACTTACTCTTTCCCTCTCCTAAGCCAACAGACACTTCTTCAGTAGGTCCTCCAGACCAAATTCCTAGCTCTAGGAGTAATACGAAATAGGCCCCCAACACTGCTATAGCTGGGACATGAACTGACATCAGCCGACTCCAGCAGAATTGTCTCAAAGGGGCAGGAGCCCCTAATGGTCTGTACACACGATGCGAATATCGTACGAAAACTGTCCGAGGAAGAATCGTACGATAATCGGATCGTTGGTACAGAGCTTTCAAGAGCTGATCACGACAATTTATCTGGTATTATTAGATCGGACAAGAACGAAAAATTTTCCTCGTACGATACCAGATCGTACGTTTTTCGTTTAGTCAGTACAGTTGTCATCCGAAAATACAATACAAATACCGTATTTAATCGGCGTATACCGCGCACTTTTTTGCCCTTAAAATCAGGGCAAAATCGCTGAGTTTGAACTGCGCCGCCGACATATACCGAGCGCAGTACACTCGGGTACAATCGGCCAGGCTCGTCTTCGCTCGCGGTCACGCTCTGTGACGCTTCCTAGCCTTTATGCGTGAGAAGCCGAACGTGCCCGAGTGTACTGTGCTCGGTATTTGTCGGCGGCGCAGTTCAAACTCAGCGCGGGAGGCAGGCATTCGACTGAGAAACAGCGTGGGAGGACACCACCGAGGCCGCAGACGGACGCCGGACCGGACAACGCCGTCGATGGATGCCGGGCAAGACACCAACGAGGGGCGTTCAAACTGTAAGTATTTTTTTTTTCTAAAATTTCCCTTCTAGGTTGGGGTGCGCGCTATACGCGGGTGCGTGCAATACCCCGATAAATACGGTACACTACAACACATGACATCACTTCCGATTTTTTTTTTTTTTTTGTACGAGAATTTTCAGGACTTTAGTAACCTATTCAATTTCTACTTGCGACTATTTAGCGAAAAAGGTCAGACGATCTGTCATGCGATTTTCGGATCGTGTGTAAGAGGCATAAGGCTGGAAGCTTCTCCAGCAGGACAAAAACAGGGGTGCTCCAGGCCCAGACCATTTATGTTTCCCCCCAGGCACCTACTGGGCACAAATTCCCAGGGATTGACTGAAGTACAATAAATATTCAGGCTGCCCATTTGAATTTCCCAGCACTCTACGTTCTAAAAGCAATCAAACCTGCAGCCTGCTGTGAAATCTAGACCATCCATAAGAAATCAATAGCTGCTTCAATGATTACAGTGGAGCCAAAAACTGAATTTACCTAGCATCCTATACTAGGAGGGTGATACATATTACATATTTCTCTTTGATCTTGCCCACTGAATGAAAGAATAGGAAGCCATTTAAGTGAATGTGTTGCTTTTTGCCATTCACAGCACAGGTTCAATAAAAAAAACAGAAAAACAATATCCAAATCCCAAGTCGTTGGGTCAACCATGCTTATTTTGCTTGACAAAATACATATGTAGGTTGTCAGGCCTTTCTTCTACACAGAAAATTCAATTAAGTCCGGTTTATTCAGATAAGGTTAAACTGTCAGAGAGCACAGGAGGAACATACAAACCCTACTTAGTGACCCAGCCAGAATCAAATCCAAGGCCCCCTCCAATGGCAGCCTAGTGTGCCAACCACTTTTCCACCATGCTACCCTCATCGCCAGTACAAGACGACTGTTCTGTCTACAGCCTGGCAATGTATTTGCTCATTGAAATGCAGCTTGTATGATATGAAGAGCTATACTGTGGCCACAAGCTAAGGAACAAAATTCTCCGATACTCAGACAATTCACTGCATAATCTTTTTCAAGTGTTCTGGAGCAGAGTCAGTGAGTCTGAAGATCAAACTGGCACATGATTTAATCCGATTGGGATTTATATAAAGATGACAAGTCTGGAAAAAACCTTCAGCACTATCTCTGGTCTACTTTCACTTAAAGGGAAATTGTAGGGGGTGGAGGGGGTCATGTTCTCTAAGTATATTTTACATGTGAAAAAACAGTATCCAAATGTAAAGCTTTACTAAAACTGGAGCATGCAGAATCTGATGTAGCTCTGCATAGTACTTAAAAGGGTTGTAAAGGTACAATATTTTTCCTAAATAGCTTCCTTTACCTTAGTGCCGTCCTCCTTCACTTACCTCATCCTTCCATTTTGCTTTTAAATGTCCTTATTTCTTCTGAGAAATCCTCACTTCCTGTTCTTCTGTCTGTAACTCCACACAGTAATGCGAGGCTTTCTCCCTGGTGTGGAGTGTCGTGCTCGCCCCCTCCCTTCTACTACAGGAGAGTCAGGACGCTCTCTACATTGCAGATAGAGAAAGGAGCTGTGTGTTAGTGCTGATTCTCCTGCTCGCCTTCTCCCCCCTCAAGGGAGGGATCGAGCACGACACTCCACACCAGGGAGAAAGCCTCACATTACTGTGTGGAGTTACAGAAACAAGAACAGGAAGTGAGGATTTCTCAGAAGAAATAAGGATATTTAAAAGCAAAATCAAAGGATGAGGTAAGTGAAGGAGGACTGCACTAAGGTAAAGGAAGCTATTTAGGAAAAAAAATTGTACCTTTACAACCCCTTTAATTTTTAATTTTCGAAGCAAACTCCTCCATCCGTCCATGTCTTCATACTTTGTTTTGTTTGCCTAGGCACCCTGGTTGAAAAAGGCTGAGGCCCCGTACACACGTCCGAGAAACTCGACGGGCAAAACACATCGTTTTGCTCGTCGAGTTCCTTGTGAAGCCGCCGAGGATCTCGGCGAGCCAACCTTTTCTCATTGACTAACGAGGAAATAGAAAACATGTTCTCTATTTGGCCGGACGAGTTCTTTGTCGGTTTCCTCGGCGAAAAGTGTACACACGACCGGGTTTCTCGGCAGAATACGGCTCCCATTGAGTTTCTGGCTGAATTCTGCCGAGAAACTCGGTCGTGTGTACGGGGCCTGATATATACCGTAGCACAAGATATTTCCTCAGAAACACATATACAACTCCAGCTGGTAATGTTGTATTACCGCTCCCGTACAACGTGACGTTATCCAGCCCTTCCCCTACACATTTCGTCACAGGGACGCTTGACTTCTTCAGCTTGGAGAGGACTGGAAAGTGCTCTTATAGGGAAGGTGTTCTAATTTTTTTTAGAAGTGATTACTTTTATGAAATCAATAAACAGAAGGAAAGAGAGATTGCTTTGAACCCATGAAGTGTGGATGAGTCCTCAGAGAAGGACAAAAGCTCTGTTAGACCCTACAGCGTGACGTTATCCAGCCCTTCCCCTACATATTTCGTCACGGGACGCTTGACTTCTTCAGCTTGGAGAGGACTGGAAAGTGCTCTTATAGGGAAGGTGTTCTAATTTTTTTAGAAGTGATTACTTTTATGAAATCAATAAACAGAAGGAAAGAGAGATTGCTTTGAACCCATGAAGTGTGGATGAGTCCTCAGAGAAGGAGAAAAGCTTTGTTAGACCCTACAGCGTTATGTTATCCAGCCCTTCCCCTACACATTTCGTCACAGGGACGCTTGACTTCTTCAGCTTGGAGAGGACTGGAAAGTGCTCTTATTGGGAAGGTGTTCTAATTTTTCAGAAGTGATTACTTTTATGAAATCAATAAACAGAAGGAAAGAGAGATGGCTTTGAACCCATGAAGTGTGGATGAGTCCTCAGAGAAGGACAAAAGCCTTGTTAGACCCTACAGAGCATGTGAGGTCCACATCGCTGGGTGAGTTTATGAAAAATCGAATGTTCTCTCCCAGCCTACATCTCAGTCTCTGGCCTATGCAGAAACCACAGTCATGTTATTTTCAACCCTTTCTTACTAATGGCTAATGCCATGGCAACCAGTGTGTTCAGTGCTACTACGGCCGAGGCTATATTGTGGGATAAAATACAAGGAACGGCAGCTGTGTTCCAAGCAAAGAGGATAATAGGCACCGGCAATAAGAGCCGCGAATGTCAGCTAGCATCTCAAATGATCAACAGCAATAATTGTGCTAACTGGTTTTCAATGTGCCCACAATTGACAGGTACTAGATTGCTTCCATTTATTGAACAAGTTCTTCCATATATGCTGTGTTTGGGGATAAATCTAACGTCAACAAAGTTAAAACCCGACTAAATAGCATTGCGATTATATAATGTGCATTTGAACTTTCGTTTCAAAACAGATAAATACATTTCAGGTGCATCAGCAGAAAAGGTCTTACAGTTCATTTTCTTTAGAAAACAGCTACAGTCTGAGTAGAAAAGCATTTCCACTGGTAGCGTCCTGCATCCTATAATTAGACAAAGAGGAAAAGGGGAGGAATTGTCAAGGGCTAGTAGTCCAAAAACATTGCCCTATGATGCCAGTGGTGTTAAAAACTTTTGGCCAGATTCAGAGAGAGATACGTCGACGTAACTCTGAATCTGCGCCGTCGTAAATTTAAGCGCATTCTGCAAACCAGATACGCTTAAATTAGGCTAAGATACGAGCGGCGTAAGCCTCCTACGCTGTCGTATCTTAGGGTGCAATATTTAGGCTGGCCTTTCCGTTGAGTTTGGCGTAGAATATGTAAATGCCTAGATACGCCGATTCACGAACGTACATGCGCCCGTCGCAGTAAAGATACGCCGCTTACGTAAGGCATTTTCCGGCATAAAGTTATTCCAACAAATAGCTGGCCTAGTCAATGTTAAGTATGGCCGTCGTTCCCGCGTCGAAATTTGAAATTTTTACGTCGTTTGCGTAAGTCGTCCATGAATGGGGCTGGTCGTAATTTACGTTCACGTCGAAACCAATACGTCCTTGCGGCGTACTTTGGAGCAATGCACACTGGGATATGTACACGGACGGCGCATGCGCCGTTCGTAAAAAACGTCAATCACGTCGGGTCACCAAACATTAACATAAAACACGCCCCCCCATCCTCATTTGAATTAGGCGCGCTTACGCCGGCCCCATTTACGCTACGCCGCCGTAAGTTAGAAGGCAAGTGCTTTGTGAATACAGTACTTGCCTCTCTGACTTAAGGCGGCGTAGCGTAAATACGATACGCTACGCCGCCTTAAAGATGCAGCGCCGTATCTGAATCCAGCCATATCTTGGTACACCACTGGCGTCATAGGGCAATGTTTTTGGAGTAGCTCTTGACAATTCCTCCCCTTTTCCTCTTTGGGTAAGCAGTAGTCTCTCTGCAGAGGTCCCACGTGCCCCCTGCTGAGTCAGAGCTAGAGCTCTCCAGTAAGGGCCCATTCACACCAGAAACTGCAAGTTCTTGAACTTCCAGTGGCCAGTATGAGAGAGTGAGAGCGATAACACCAAATTTAACACATCTGTTCCCCATTCGCACCTGATGCCGCGTACACACCATCGTTTTCTGCGATGGAAAAAAACGTCATTTTCAAAAACGTCAATTTAATTGACCGTGTGTGGGCAAAAACGTCGTTTTATGTCTTCTAAAAAACGACAGAAAAAAATTGAAGCATGCTTCAATTTTATGTGTCGTTTTTGGCCGACGTCGTTTTCTGTGTTCTAAACATTGACCGTGTGTACGTAAAAACGTCGATTTAAGCCCGCGCATGCTCAGAAGCAAGTTAGGAGACGGCAGCGCTCATTCATGTAAAACGACTGTTCAGAATGGAATCAGCACATTCGTTAAGGTGTTTTTCAGCTTATAGACAAGAAAACGAAATTTAAAGCACAGTCACTGAAAATCACGAATCGTATCTCACCAAACTTTTACTAACACGCAGCAACACGATATCAGCAAAAGAGGCCGTCTTCCGCATGGAAACGACCCTTTATAGTGACGTCGTGCGTGATTGACGGAACTGCGCTGTGCTAGAGCGTTGTGAAAAAGCGATGGTGTGTATGCTACGTCGTTGTTCAAATTGAAGTTTGAAAAATGACGTTTTTTTAAAGCACATAAAGCGTCGCATTTTTCCATCGCAGAAAACGATGGTGTGTACGCGGCATAAGGCTGCATTCACACCTGAGCGTCGGTCGTTTTTTTCGGCGTTTTTTTCGGGCGTTTTGTCACGCGCATTCATGCTTATTTGCGCGTTTGCATACAGCGTCATCCGACGTTTTTGTACTTCGACGTTTTTTTTTTTAGCCAATAGGAAAAATGATCATCTTTTCATCACTTGTTGCTATGTTGGTAGATTTTTTTAATCTTCTGCCTGGGTGAAAAGTTCTATTGTTTAAAGCAACGAAACGCCCGTAGCAAACGCTCGTTGTCGCGCTAGTCGCTTGAATTGAGCGTTTCCATTACTTTCTATGGAAAATATAAACGCTCAAAAACGACCAAACCGCCCGATTTGCGCGACAAAAAAGGGTCCGGAACTTATTTGAGATTCAGTCGTTCGGCGTCAGGCGTATTGGCGTGGAGATGTGAACCATCTCCATAGGGAATAATGCGACAAAACGCTCAGGTGTGAATGCAGCCTGCGGCCTTGTACACACAACCGGGTTTTCCCTGCAAAAAACAGCAAGAAAACTGCTTCTTGCCCAGATTCCCGTTCGTTTGTACGAGGCATTCAGGTTTCTCGTCTGGAAATCTGGCCAGAATCTCGAAGAAGAAAAAAAAGAGAACCTGCTCTCTTTTTTCTCGTTGAGATTCTTGTCGGGCTGTTTCCCGACGAGAAACCCGAGAGTGTGTATACTTACCTGTCGCCGTGGAAACCCGCGCATGCTCGAAATGACTTTGACACATGCGCGGTAGCTTCCACGGCATAGGTAGGGTGAAGCAAGATGGCGGCGACGGCATCGAATGAGACAAGCGCATGCTCATCATACACGATGACGTCACCGCGTTCTTTTTCTTTAAAGTGAACCGCGGTTCTTTTGAAATGAAAGTCAGTACACTCCGGCAGCAAGAGTTTCTTGCCAAGAATCTCATCAGGGAAAACGACGGGACGTGTGTACGAGGCCTGATACTTTACGAGTCACATGACACCGGGCCCAATTTGGACATTTTCACCTATGGGTGTACTCACCTTTGTTGCCAGCGGTTTAGACATTAACGGCTGTGTGTTGAGTTATTTAGAGGAGACAGCAAATTTACACCGTTATACAAGCTCTACACTCACTACTTTACATTGTAGCAAAAGTGTCATTTCTTCAGTGTTGTCACATGAAAAGATAGAATAAAATATATACAAAAATGTGAGGGGTGTACTCACTTTTGTGAGATACTGTAGATATATATATTATTGAATATATATATTGAAAATAATATGTTCATAATGTTATTTATTTATATATATATATATATATATATATATATATATATATATATATATATATATATATATATATATATATATATATTTATTTATATATATATATATATATATATATATATATAACATTATGAACATATTATTTTCAAATTGGACAGACGGTCTCATGGCAGCTGTACACTTGGTTTATATCAGATTTGCATACTGGTGACTCAACCCAAAGATCATTAGAGCATATGGCCCGGATTCACAAAACACTTACGCCGACGTATCTCGAGATACACCGCGTAAGTGCAAATATGCGCCGTCGTATCTGTGCGCCGTGCCCACAAAACTAGCTACGCCTGAAAATAGGCTTCATCCGACTGACGTAACTTTTCTACGCCGACGTATCGTTGGCGCATATTTACGCTAGCCGCAAGTGGTACTCCCATTGATTTCCTATTCACCTATGCAAATGAGGGAGATATGCCGATTCACGAACGTACTTGCGCCCGGCGCCTAATATACGCGCTTTGCGTAAGTCCTACGTCTGGCGTAAAGTTATTCCCCATATAGGAGGCACAAGTCATGCAAAGGTATGGACCAGAGAACACAGCCGTCGTATTTTACGTTGTTTACGTAGTACGTGAATAGGGCGAGGCGTAGGTTACGTTCACGTCGTAGGCAGTGATTTGACGTATTTTAGGCAGTTGTTTCGACGTGATTTTGAGCATGCGCACTGGGATGCGTCCACGGGCCGTACGTTATTCGTAACTTTATGACGCTCAGTCCTTCATTTACATGGGGTCACGCCTCATTAGCATGTCTCACGCCCACTTCCACCTACGCTGGCTTACGCTGAGGAAACCCAGCGTAGATTTGAGAGCGACTGGGGGCGAGTGCTTTGTGAATACTGTGCTTGCCTCTGTGTGCTGCGTCGGCGTAGCGTATATTTGATACGCTACGCTGGCATAAATATATAAATATGCGCCAATGTATGTGATTCCGGGCCATATGTGTCTATGACTGTGTTGGGAACATCAGACTGGAAAATCCTTTGGGGAAGGGAATGATGCAGTTCAGGGCAGCCATCAGGAATTATGGGGCCCCTTACACAGAGAACGTGGGGTAGCCATCCGGGGCCCTGGGGACCTCTGGGCCCTTTAATAAAAAATAAATAAATATATATATATATATATATATATATATATATATATATATATATATATATATATATATATATATAAATTATTTTTATTTTTTTATAAAAAGAAATTACAAAAAAGGGGGGTTGCCATCCGGGACCTCTGGGCCCTTTAATAAAAAAAGAAATATATATAAAAAAAATAAAATAAACATTTATAAAAAAAAAGGGGGTTGCCATCCAGGCCCCGGGGACCTCTGGGCCCTTTAATAATAAAAAAAATAAAATAAACATTTATAAAAAAAAAAAAAAAAAAGGATGTTTTCCACATGGGGCCCAAAAAAATATATAAAAAAATACTTATTTTTTTATAAAAAAAAAGGGGGGTTGTCATCCTGGGCCCTGGGGATCTCCGGGACCCCCGTACCCCTAAAAAAAATGGCCCTTTAATATAAAATAAAATAAAAATATATTAGAATTTTTTTTTTTTTTATAAAAAAAAAGGGGGGTTGCCATCCGGGGCCCTGGGGACCTCTGGACCTCTAAAAAAAATTAAAAAATTGGCCCTTTAATAAAAAATAAAATAAAAATATATTTAAAAAATATATATATTTTTTTTATAAAAAATTAATAAAACAAAGGGGAGCTGCCATATGGGGCCCTGTGGGCCTCCGGGCCCCTTACAGGCGTACTGCCTGTACCCCCCTGATGGCGGCCCTGATGCAGTTTATGTACACTGTAAAATGCTGCTATGCATGTCAGCTCTGTAGAGTACAGGAAATAAATAGCATCTTTTCAATGACTGAATATATGGACTAAACTAAGTTTTGTAGTCATACATTTCCCTAGAGTCCTTGACAACCATGAATTAAGTACTTGCGGTCCATTAAGCAAAAGTTTTTTCCTCTGCCGCATACAGCAGTCCTTATTTATCTCTTCAGACTGTGCAGACCTAACAGCTACATAGATGTATATTTCTCCAATCATCTGTATAGATGTCAGTGGTCCCAAAAATGTGTCAAAAGTGTCCGATCTGTCAGATCGCCGCCATTACTAGTAAAAAAAATAAAATAAAAATCAATATACGCTTATTGTTCATTTTTTACCAAAAATATGTCAAAGAATATATATTGGGATTGGGATATTTATTATAGCAAAAAGTAAAAAATATCTTTATTCAGTTAAAGCGACGCAGTGCCAAATGGTAAAAAGTGCTCTGGTCAGGAAGGGGGTAAAATCTTCCGGGGCTGAAGTTGTTAAATCAGCTAAATACATTCCAGGTGTATTAAGTGAAGCAGTGTTTAATTTCTTCCAGTTCGTTTTCATCCTAAAGCAGCCACAGCCTAGGTAGAAAAGTCTATCCCCTGCCAGCATGCTGCAGAGAAGGACACTAGCCCTCTGTGGGAAAGTAGTGTCCTCTCTGCAGAGGTCCAACATGCCCCCCCCCCCCCGCTAAATCACACCTCCAATCAGCAGGGAGTAAAGCTCTTGCTCCCCACGGATTGGAGAGCTCTGGCCCCTATATTGTCCTGACACAAATGTTTTGCCTTTCATTTCTATTTTAAATTTAATGGGTTGTTTTACAAAGTGATAGTTTACAATCACTTTAAATTTGATATAGAAGTTGCTCAGCCGGCATTTTTTCCTAAATAACTTCCTTTACCTTAGTGCAGTCCTCCTTCACTTACCTCATCCTTCCATTTTGCTTTTAAATGTCCTTATTTCTTCTGAGAAATCCTCACTTCCTGTTCTTCTGTCTGTAACTCCACACAGTAATGCAAGGCTTTCTCCCTGGTGTGGAGTGTCGTGCTCTCCCCCTCCCTTGGACTACAGGAGAGTCAGGACGCTCTCTACATTGCAGATAGAGAAAGGAGCTGTGTGTTAGTGAGCGTCCTGACTCTCCTGTAGTCCAAGGGAGGGGGCAAGCACGACACTCCACACCAGGGAGAAAGCCTTGCATTACGGTGTGGAGTTACAGACAGAAGAACAGGAAGTGAGGATTTCTCAGAAGAAATAAGGACATTTAAAAGCAAAATGGAAGGATGAGGTAAGTGGAGGAGGACTGCACTAAGGTAAAGGAAGCTATTTAGGAAAAAAATAATTGTACCTTTACAACCCCTTTAACCACTTAAGGATCGCCTCCTGCACATATACGTTGGCAGAATGGCACGGCTGGGCACAAGCACGTACCTGTACGTCCTCTTTTTTTTTCACAAGAAAACCTGTACGTCCTCTTTAAGTGCCTAGCCATGGGTCGCGGGCATGTGCCCGCGACCCGGTCCGAAGCTCCGTGACCCGCGAACCCGATCGCCGCTGGAGTCCCGCGATCGGTCCCCGGAGTTGAAGAACAGGGAGAGGTGTGTGTAAACACAGCTTCCCCGTTCTTCACTGTGGCGCTGTCATTGATCGTGTGTTCCCTGATATAGGGAAACAAGATCAATGATGTCACACGTCCAGCCCCCCCTCTACAGTTAGAAACACAGATGAGGTCACACTTAACCCCTTCAGCGCCCGCTAGTGGTTAACTCCCAAACTGCAATTGTCATTTTCACAGTAAACAATGCATTTTTAATGCATTTTTTGCTGTGAAAATGACAATGGTCCCAAAAATGTGTCAACATTTTCCAAAGGGTCCTCCATAATGTCGCAGTCACGAAAAAATCGCTGATCGCCGCCATTAGTAGTAAAACATTTTTTTTTATAAAAATGCAATAAAACTATCCCCTATTTTGTAAACGCTATAAATTTTGCGCAAACCAATTGATAGACGCTTACTGAGATTTTTTTTACCAAAAATAGGTAGAAGAATACGTATCGGCCTGAACTGAGGAAAAAAATTGTTTTTTTATATATTTTTGGGTGATATTTATTATAGCAACAAGTACAAAATATAGAATTTTTTTCAAAATTGTCGCTCTATTTTTGTTTATAGCGCAAAAAATAAAAACCGCAGAGGTGATCAAATACCACCAAAAGAAAGCTCTATTTGTGGGAAAAAAAATTTGTTTGGGAGCCACGTCACACGACCGCACAATTGTCAGTTAAAGCGACACAGTGCCGAATCGCAAAAAGGGGCAAGGTCTTTTACCTGCATTTTGGTCCGGGTCTTAAGTGGTTAATAATTTACAATCAAAAATAAAAAATAATTTTCCTTGCATATGATTGAGTATTCTTTTCCAAGTGAAGTTTTACCTCATTTACTTAGCTCTGGAGTATATTTTCCTTTTAGTAAAAATGTTTTAGATTGTTCTTATAAGTTTTCTTATATTGGGACCACTGGAGTAAAACCTCAAAATGTCTTTGGGTATGATTTACATTCAGCGTGCGAGTTACTGTAAACCTTTTTAGTAGGTGTAAAATTACATATCTAGGTTAGTAAAATGTAGGAATATCATCCCTAATCATAACTTGACTTTAAACTGGTGAAAATAAACCAATGATTCAAAATAATCAGGGACTGTTTTACAATTGTTGCTGCTTTGCTTCCCTAAAATAGATGCCGTAAACAAAGAATAAAAAGAATTTGCTGCCCTCTGCTGGCGGTGATGAAAACTTACAATAATTCTAAAAATTATAAAGTTTCTTTTGACACAAAGGCACAGGGAACACCAATCAACTCCTGATTTTATGCAAGAATCTAAAATGCAGTAATTCTTAAAACGTCTTGAATAAGTATATTAAGCAGTACCCTTTTGGCTAAAATTAATGTCTGCAAGGTAGACAGACAGAATAGTGTAATGATTCTGTTAAAAAACGAGTAAATACCTATTAAATTCCTTCATCTATATCACCTCCGGCATTCTAGTTTCTGTTCTCTCATTCACTTCCTGGTTTGCGGTGCCCGTTCATGTAAAAACTAAATTTCCCAGTATGAATTGCGGCACGCCCAGTAATTCACACCTCCTTGAAGTCTCTAAAACGTAGAGAGCGTCGTGCCACACAGATGTAGTTCCAAGGAGGGGGTGAGCACGTCACTGACCACCGCAGTAAAGCCTCCCTTCACGGTGGTCAGTAAAATCAGACAAGCAGGAAGTGAACAGAACAGAGAAGAAATAGAGCAACTTCTGAGCAAAAACGAACAATGAGGAAGTGAAAAGAGGAATGTCTGCAGGTAAAGGATGCTTATTATGAAAAAATAATACATTTCTTTACAACCCCTTTAACCACTTCAGTCCTGGAAGAATTGGCTGCCCAATGATCAGGCCATTTTTTGCGATTCAGCACTACGTCGATTTAACTGATAATTACGCGAAGCTGTAACCAAACAAAATTGACGCCCACAAATAGAGCTTTCTTTTGGTGGTATTTGGTCATCTCTGTGATTTAAAATTTTTGTGCGATAAACAAAAAAAACTAAAATTTTGAAAAAAAACCACAATATTTTGTGCTTTTTGCTATAATAAATATACCCATTATTTTTTAAAAAGCAATTTTTTTCCAAGTTTAGGCCGATACGTATTCTTCTACATATTTTTGGTAATGTAAATCGCAATAAGCGTATATTGATTGGTTTGCGCAAAAGTTATAGTGTCTACAAAATAGGTAATAGATCTGTAGCATTTTTATTATTATAATTCTTTTTTACTAGTAATGGCGGCGATCTGCAATTTTTATTGGGACTGTGACATTATGGTGGACACACCAGACACTTTGCACACGTTTTTGGGACCATTGGCATTTATACAGTACAGCGATCAATACTATAAAAATGCACTGATTACTGTAAAAATGTCACTGGCAGGGAAGTTAACACTAGGGGCGATCAAGGGGTTAATTGTGTTCCCTAATGTGTGTTCTAACTGTATGGGGATGGGACTGAACTAGAGGAAATTAGATAGTGGTTCCTAGCTATTAGAAACTCACAATCTGTCTTTCCTCACAGAACAGACACACACACACGTCCCTGTTCTGCCTCTCGTGCCCGCGATCGCTTGCGGCCAGCTGTCATCACGACAGCCGGTCATGAGCATAGGGACCCCCTGATGCAGCACACGTACCTGCTAGCCCGCTTAAAGCGACCGACGTACAGCTACAACGGTTCGGGCAGCGGAGCCAGCCTACCTCAGTAGAACTGCGGCAGCTGGTCCATAAGTGGTTAAGGACTAGGAACTCTCAGTTCCTTAAACAAGTAGCACAAAGTATTGTAGGCTCCATTCCGGAGTAATACCAACTCCCCTGTAGACATTGAGCCCAGCTCTATCGACTGCAGGAAATACCAGCCCACCTGGCTGCTTCTTCACCATCCCACCCAGCTGCTTCTTCACCCGGCTTCTCCAAAGATCTCCCAGGGTAAGGAAAGATTAAGCTCAATGCTGTCTTCCAGAAAGGCTGACTATATGTGGCAGTCTCACCCCTTGTAAGACTCTGACCGTGCTGATGTACTCACACTGTCCTCAATGCTCGCGCTGCTTCCCAAGTAAGATTCCTTTCAAACCACTATGCTGTCAGGATCCAAGCCAGCCTGAGTCAGAGCACCCCCCCCCCCCCAGACCAGGGGGTTCGCCTCAAAGGCCACCGACAGTCTCCTCAACACTCCATCTTCCATCCAACTCCCCTCCTGGCATGACTCATCCATATGGAAAGGCTGACTTAGCCATCATACCCGGCCCACCACCTGGAGATTGGCTAAGTACCCCTAAGTATGCAGATCAACTCTCCTGGCCTCCGTCCTTCAGCTTCCAGAAGTTTCTCCAAATTTCCAGAACGGGGGGAGGCACCAGAGACCTGTCTGTATGAGTCATCCAGCTGACCTGCAATAAACTTTTGACCTTGATTCAAAGACTAATTTTATCATGAGCCAGTAAATTTGCCTACACTCACAATAGTAGCGCATTATTGCCGCATACACACGATCAGACATTCCGACAACAAAACCGTGGATAATTTTCCGACGGATGTCTTGCATACACACGCTCGCACAAATGTTGTCCGAAATGTTGCGAACATCAAGAACGCCGTCACGTACAGCACGTCTCGTACTTGACTCAGAGCATGCATGGAGGAATTTTGTGCTTTCAAATGTTTGTTGTCGGAAATTCTGAAAGAAAATGTCCGATGGGGCCTATAAACGGTCAGAATTTCCGACATAGAGCTCCCATTGAACATTTGTTGTCGGAAATTCCGAGCGTGTGTACGCGGCATAAAGGGTGCTACATATGCAATGTTCTTTTTTTTTAGGGTCGTTTTTTTATATTGAAAACAACGAACAAACAGCTTAAGGCTTAAAGCGGGAGTTCACCCAATTTGTTTTTTTTTTCTCTTTTCCCCATAGCTGGATGCTCGTTTTGTCTAGGGGAATCGGCTATTTGTTTTAAAATATGAGCCGTACTTACCGTTTTCGAGATGCATCTTCTCCGCCGCTTCCGGGTATGGGTCTTCGGGAGCGAGCGTTCCTTCTTGATTGACAGTCTTCCGAGAGGCTTCTGACGGTCGCATCCATCGCGTCACTAGTAGCCGAAAGAAGCCGAACGTCGGTGCGGCTCTATACTGCGCCTGCGCACCGACGTTCGGCTTCTTTCGGAAAATCGTGACGCGATGGATGCGACCGTCGGAAGCCTCTCGGAAGACTGTCAATCAAGAAGGAACGCCCAGTCCCGCAGCCCATACCCGGAAGCGACGGAGAAGATGCATCTCGTAAACGGGTAAGTACAGGTCATATTTTAAAACAACTAGCCGATTCCCCTAGACAAAACTAGCAGGAATCTAAGGGGAAAATGTGTTCTCTATGGGTGAACCTCCGCTTTAAGCAACACAACAATCAATAGGTGAATCTATGAGTACTAGGATGTGTATCAGAAGAATGACATGGTGTTGTATGGGTATGTGGTAGGATGAACATGGAATAAAGAGAGGGAAAGTGTGGACAAAGGGAAGGGCAAGGATTGTGAAAGATAAAGAAAAGAAGGGAGTAACTAAAGAGGGGGGGGGTTGAAGCAATTGTTTCAACCAGCGTGTCCACACTATCAAATTTGCATGTACAATTTCTGGTCATGTATGTTAGCTTAAAAAAAAGGGCATAATATTAGATGCCTATGAAGACAGTTGGGTAGCTGTTGACATTTCCACTGACGGGAAGTTTCTCTTTTATCATATAATACAGTAAGTAAAATATTAACTGTTTCAGGGGACAAGGAAGTTGGATTCAACTATAAAGTGAGTTGCTTACATGACTGAAAAGACCCCCGACCAGTACGTTTGTATGTGTGGATATAAAAAGAACATGTACAAAAATGGTCCAGTTTCTGTATTACATCTTGGGCATATGGTTGACAATTGGGGAAGTCCGAAGTCATATTTGAAGCAGAACTGATGTAAAAAAAAATGTATTTAGCTTCTTCAAGCTCCTTTGAGCTTTTTTTTTTTTCTTTTGAGCTCCTTGGGGCACTAGCTTCTCTCAAAAACGTGAGTTTGATGGGGGGGGGGGTTCTGCCTATAGGAGCATATTGTGCTTTGTGGTGGTTTGGAAAAACTGCCCCCAAAAAAGTCCCCATTAGAAACTCCTTTGCCATGTAAGGGGACACTGTTATGTCAAACATGCAGGAAAAAAAGTGCATCTGCAAAGGGCCCCCTTATTATTATTTAGGTACTTATATAGCCCTTTCAATTTACGCAGCGCTTTACATATACATTGTACATTCACATCAGTCCCTACCCTCAAAGAGCTTACAATCTAAGGTCCCTAACTCACATTCATATACTAGGGCCAATTTTAGACAGAAGCCAATTAACCTATCAGCATGTCTTTGGAGTATGGGAGGAAACCAGAGTACCCAGAGGAAACCCATACAGGCACAGGGAGAACATGCAAACTCCAGGCAGGTAGTGTCGGGGTCAGGGTTCGAACCAGTGACCCTTTTTACTGCTAGGCAAGAGTGCTACCCACTACACCACTGTGCTGCCCACCCTTATACTCATCTCACTTGCACTCTCTCACAGTTGCTTGCTCCTCTGTAGCCATTGAGTTTGCCCAGCATTTCTGAGCATGGGGAAGCACGTGTCCTGCTCCCTGTGACAGTGCCAATGCCTAGCAGTCAAGTACATAGCCTGAGCATTGTCACATGATTGAGGGAATTACATCATCAGCCTCTCTGGGTCATTAAGTGCCCCTTACAGGCACAATGTCAATATTTTCTGCATGGGCAAGGTGGCATTGTCTCTTTTAAAACTCTATTTTTTTGTGCAGGGCATCATTTAACCTGGAAAAAGGCCTGCACTGAACCACAGTGACTCTGCGGGATATGGCACCAGAGAGAATGGGTACCATTAGGAGACACTGGATGGCAGGTGGACCATGATGAGTTTGAGAGGTATGGTACCGGAGAGAAGGTGGACCATTATGAGTCTTCAGGGGATGGTACTGGCTAGAAGGTGGACCATGGTAAGCCTGCAGGGTATGGCACAAGAGAGGGTGGACCATTGTGATTTTGCTGGGGATGGCACCACAGAGAAAGTCGACAATGTTGAGTTTGGGGGGTATGGCACCAGAGAGAAGGTGGACCGTGGTGAGTCTGCAGGGAATGGCATCGTGGGGAAGGTGGAAAATCTACAGATGGTGGCACAAGAGAAAAGGTACAAGAGGCAGCAAGAGCTGTTTTTTATTTTATTTTAAAGGGGTTTGCAAAGGTTAAATATGTTTTTAAATAACAAACATACCATACTTACCTCCACTGTGCAGTTCGTTTCTCGTCTTCTGGGGTCCCTCAGCGGCTGTCTCGGCTCCTCCCCGCAAAAGCTAACCCCCTTCTGAGAAGCGCTTTCCCAAGGGGGTTAGCTTGCGGGCACGCTCCCGTGTGATACAGTGACGGCCATAGCCGCCAAGTGTATCACTCGGCCCCGCCCCCCGGCGCGCCGCGTCATTGATTTGAATGACAGCAGTGGGAGTCAATGGCTGCGCTGCTATCAATCATCCAATGACGAGGCCACAAGAGCTGGGGGAAACCAACGCGGGATCGCGCCCACGGAGATCCGTTACCTAAGGTAAGTAAAACGGGGGCTCGGGGGAGCCTGTAACTATCAGATGTTTTTTTACCTTAATGCACAGGATTCATTAAGGTGAAAAAAAAAACTGCTGGGTTTATCATTTAAAAAACATAGATTTGGGTATTACTAGCGAACAAAAACAAATAACTGAAATAACAAAATAAGTTGTTAATGTATTATATGTCTGTTGTATAAATATTGGAGTAAACATTAAATACTGCACACATGCAAGCAAATATCCGTTTCCTGAGAACACCTAATGTATCAATGCAACACGTTTATCCATCTGGCTATATTAACATTTCTATTATTGCTCTGCAAACAACTCTGACTTTGTAGAACAGTCTATCTCTGATGTTAGGTGTTATCTCTAGACTATATCAGATAGGTAGTATTAAAAGTCTTTCAGGTTTTTACTAACTATGAGAAAGGTAAACACTGACTGCTTAAAAAAGCTTTGGTCTGTATGTTTTGCTTTGAATGGGTCACCATTCCAAAAATGGTGGATGGTGCCACCAAAGAATATTGTAAGTCCAGTCCCCAAGATATTACCAGCGCACCGCGTTCAGATAAACAGAAAGCAGCAATATTTCAAGGCCTCTTTCTCAGGCAGTGACAGTCAATGCCGCAGAAGAAGAGGCCCATAGTTGCCTCGAAACTTTTTTATTTTCTTTTTCAACTGTAAGGCAAAAGTCATAATGAGCTAATATGCACCGCATATTAGCTCATTATGAAATACTTACCTTGGAACGAGGTGTGTAGCACTTACCTGGTCCACGCCGAGCGCGATTTCATCTTGCCTCGGCGTGTCTTCCGGGTATCGCCGCTCCAGTGCTGTGATTGGCTGGAGCGGCGATGACGTCACTCCCGCGCGTGCGCGTGGGAGATTTAAAACTCGGCAAGGTCCGGCGGCTGCCGGTCGGCAAGTAGATCCCCCCTGCGCATGCGCCGCGGCGCATTGCGAGGGGAATATCTCCTAAACCGTGCAGGTTTAGGAGATATTCTCCTTACCTATAGGTAAGCCTTGTTATAGGCTTACCTGTAGGTAAAAGTTAAAAAAGTGGGTTTACAACCACTTTAATTGTGCTGTCTGTTTATCTGAACATGGTGTGCTGGTAATATCTTGGACTGATCTTTCTAACAGCAATAGACAGAAATAAAATAGTTTTACACCACTTCAATATCGGGCACTTTCACCAGGGGCACAAGCCAATTTTTAGCATATTTTTTCTAACTCTTTATTACATTTCAAATAAAATGTACAGCACAGAAAATGCAATAGCTGCCATAAAATAAACCTAAGAAAATCTCCACTTTTCCATTCCATAGCAATTTTCAGCTTTCAGCGCTGTCACACTTTGAATGACAATTCGCGTTCATGCAACACTGTACACATATGACATTTTTATCATGTTTTTCACACCAATAGCACTTTCTTTTGGTGGTATTTTGCTAAATAAAAAATATATTTTTTTAGATTTTAAAAAATAAAATGCGCTTTTCTTTGTTTCTGTTATAAAGCCTAGGTTCACATTGGAGCGATTTGTCATGCGATTTGAGAGATCAAATCGCATGACAAGTCGCAGCCTATTGGAGGCAATGGCACTGTTCCAATCGGTACCACACCGATTTTGCGGCACTGCACCGATTTGCAAAAGTAGTTCCTGTACTACTTTTGCTGATTTCAGGTGCGATTTCAATAGACATATGTGTATGAAGAAAAGGTGTGAGGGTCGTGGCGCTGTCTCGGCTGGGGCTAAATATATCAATAAATGATAAAGTGGACTTGTGTGTGAACCAAATGAAGGGATCCAGAAAACACAAGCGCCCAAAAAGTTCCTGGTGTGAGTAAGCAATACAGTCTAACTCTCAATCATGGAGTGTGCTGTATGTAATAATTGTGACAGAATTATAAATGTGAGGTGTGTATAACAAAAGAGGCACCAAGTGGCAACGCAGGGTGCCTAAATTGTGTGGCAGTCAGTCACAGGGTAAACAAACCAAAATGTGCACTAAGTGAAAACCAGTACAGAATTAATACAATAAATATATGGTGACAAGTGGCCGCCTCCCAGCATAAAATACGCTGGATCAAGGTCGGCTGTGCATAGGTGAACAACTCAGAAGTTGTTAATAGTAATCATCAATTGGTCCAAAAGTGATAAACTCAAAAGAATAAAGTTCATTAATCCACGTAGGGTGATCAAATGCAGAAAAAATCAAAAATCAAAAAACATATAATAAACAGTAGTGTTCGTGAACAGATGATTCCAATCAAGGTGAAAAGTCACAGTATGCAGTTGGTGAAAGTTCACGCAGTGATTCCAGTGCTCCCCCTCCTGGGTCCCCACTCACCAGAGACACTCACCCCTGCAGGGGTAAAGTGCACAAATGTGTATAATCTCCAATGGCAGGACTTTCTCCTTCCTGGGTCCTCTGGGTGGAAATTCCAATCCCGGTGGTTTAGATCTCCTTGACCTTCCGAGTTCCTCCAGGGGAAAAAATGAGCTCATATAGCGTAGTATGTTCAAAAAATAGGTGGTAATTTATTCGCACTGCCACTCATGGCGTGCACAGAATAGGCAAGTTAATACAAAAATAAATAAATAATAATAAAACTGGAACTAAGTTCCCAATAAAAGAATTAAAAACAAAAGGAAAACAGGTCTGCAGCTAGCTATACACTAACAGTAACTTCCCAGCACAGCACTCGTGTTCTCTAGGAAATGTCAGCGCCAGCCTGGGAACGGCGTGCATTCCAAACACAGACAGCTGGTTAACCCGGAAGTGCGTGTGGGCGTGCGTGTATCCGCTTTACGCACGTTTCGTAAGTATAACGTCTTCTGAAGCGGGTCTATTCTATTCTATCTGTGTATGAAGCCACACAAATGTCTATCAAGTAGCACCTGAAATCGCGCTGACCTTGCTACTTTGAAATCGCGCTACTCCAAGTAAAGTAGCACGATTTCAAAGTAGCATCAGTGTGAACCAGGGCAAAATCTTGCAAATAAATAATCTTTCTCCATACATTTAGGCCAACATGTATACTTCTACTTTTCTTTGGTGGAAATAATCCAAATCAATGTTAAATAATTGGTCAGTAGGAAAGTTATAAAGTCCGAAAAATATGTTATATATCTGAAAACTGATCAATCCTGATATACTGACTCACATTTCTTGAGACCCAAAAATGCAAAAACAGTACAATTTCTCCCCAAATGACCCCTTTTTCCTTTTTAGAAAGTAGACAGTCCAAGGTATTTAATAAGGGGCATAGTGAGTTTTTTAAAGTTGTAATTTTTGTCACTGTTTTTCGGAAAATTAAAAAATGTTCCCAGTTTTATTTTCTCACATTTTTAACATACTATCACCAGTGCAGTACAGCGCAAGATGGGACTCCTTAAGGCAGGGATCCTAAAACTATGGCCCTCCAGCTGTTGCGGAACTACACATCCCAGGCATTGTAAAACTCTGACATTCACAGACATGACTAGGCATGATGGGAAATGTAGTTCCTGAACAACTGGAGGGCCGTAGTTTGAAGACCCATGCCTTAAGGCTTTCTTACAACAATTACATTTTTCTTGCCAATCTCTTCTATAAAGGGCAGATTTGTGGAGAGCACAACTAATAGTTGTCCTGTGGTCAGATTCTCCCACCTGAGCTGTGGATCTCTGCAGCTCCTCCAGAGTTACCATGGGCCTCTTGGCTGCTTCTCTGATTATTGCTCTCCTTGACCAGCCAATCAGTTGAGGTGGACGGCCATGTCTTGGTAGGTTTGCAGTTGTGCCATACTCTTTCTATTTTCAGATGATGGATTGAACAGAGCTCTGTGAGATGTTCAAAGCTCGGGATATCTATTTATAACCTAACCCTACTTCTCCACAACTTTATCCCTGACCTGTCTGGTGTGTTCCTTGGCCTTCATGATGCTGTTTGCTCAGTAAGGTTCTTTAATTACCAAACCTCTGGGGGCTTCACAGAACAGCTGTATTCATACTGAGATTAAATTACACACAGGAGGACTCTATTTACTAATAAGATGACTTCTGAAGGTTCCACTAGATTTTAGTTAGGGGTATCAAAGTAAAGGGGTCTGAATACAAATGCACACCACACCTTTCACATATTTATTTGTAAAAAAAAAAAAAAAATTAAACCATTTATCCTTTTCCTTCCACTTCACAATTATGTGCCACTTTGTGTTGGTGTAATACATAAAATCCCAATAAAATACATTTACATGTTTTGGTTGTAACATGAAAAAATTTGGAAAATTTCAAGGTATATGAATATTTTTTCAAGGCACTGTATATTCTTGGCACCAGAAAGCCAGAAAAAGTTATGAGAATAAAGTGTGTTTAAAGGATCATGCCTTATATGTCCAAAAGTTTGTTTATACCCCTCCAAAATACTGAATTAATCACTTGCTTACTGGGCACATATACCCCCTTCCTGCACAGGCAAAATTTCAGCTTTCGTCACTGCGTCGCTTTAAATGAAAATTGCGTGGTCGTGGCTCTCAAACAAATTTTTTTTTCCCACAAATAGAGCTATCTTTTGGTGGTATTTGATCACCTCTGCGGTTTTAATTTTTTGCGCCATAAACAAAAAAAGAGCGACAATTTTGAAAAAAACACAATATTTTTTTACTTTTTGCTATAATAAATATCCCAATTTAAAAAAAAAATAAAACATTTTTTTTCTCCGTTTAGGCCGATACGTATTCTTCTACATATTATGGGGGGGAAAACATTGCAACAAGCGTATAGTGATTGGTTTGCGCAAAAGTTATAGCGTCTACAAAATAGGGGATAGAATTCTGAATTTTTTTTTATTTTTTACTAGTAATGGCGGCTATCTGGGATTTTTGTCAGGACTGCGATATTGCGGCGGACACATCGGACACTTTTGACACATTCTTGGGACCATTCACATTTATACATCGAACAGTGCTAGAAAAATGCACTGATTACTGTATAAATGACTGGCAGGGAAGGGGTTAACACTAGGGGCGAGGAAGGGGTTAAATGTGTTCCCTACTAGTGATTCTAACTGTGGGGAAAGGGGACTGACTGGGGGAGGTGACCGATCTGTGTCCCTATATACAAGGGACACAGCATCGGTCTTCTCTCCCTGACAGGACGTGGATCTGCGTGTTTACACACACAGATCCACGTCCTTGTCTGTATAACGGCCGATCGCGGGCACCTGGCGGACATCATGGCAGCCAGGCACGCGCATCGGCACCACAGTGATGCGCGCCCCCCCAGTGGCCGAAGGAGCTAAGGACGTCAATAGACGTTCTCCTGGCATTTGAGAGCCACCTTGTGACTGTCTTTTGCCACATTTTTGGGACCATTCACATTTATACTGCGAACAGTGCTATAAATATGCACTAATTACTGTATAAATGTGACTGGCAGAGAAGGGGTTAACATCACACCACAACAATGGATGGGCAAACAATGAAGTGCTTTTTTACTCTGCTATAAATGGAAATCAAAACTTCTTCCCCTGTCAAACTACTCACCAGGGAAAATACTATGTTATCTATGAGAGAAAACAAATATCTGGAGGTATTAGACATTAATTATCATACATTCACCTAACTTGAACAATATACTGTATCTCATGCTAAGTCTCCATTAACACACAGGCATGCAAACAGCAGTACTGCATCAAAAATAAATTACATTTCAGCTAAATTTAATTTCATTAAATAAGATCATTAACAAATATTTAGTGACTTATTGATTCTGAGTTAATCAGTTTTGGTCTTTATAATGGTGACAGAAGACCAAGCTCTTAGTTTTAAAATAAATGGTGTTGATATGGTATGAAGCCACTTGAGGGCAGCAGAGAACATGTTATAATAGTTCTTTACTCTAACTAGAAGTTCCAACATCACAGTTAGTATAGGCCAGCTTTTTTTCACCAGGACTCCATTGAACCCTAGGGTTCCTCCAGGGATTACTAGGGGTTTCTTGAGAAGTGGTTGACTAAACTTTCACCTGATGGTGCCTGTATAGTTCTGACAGCAAGGCCACTTGGCAGAGACAAAACCATGGGACCAGTGGAACGCCTCCTCTCTTTTGTTATTTAGGTAACCACTGGCATCTTTGATCATGTTAGCTGTCTTTAAAGGAGAGTATTCTTTTCACTGACCACCAATGTAAGAAGCATTGTTTCCACTGATCACCAATGTAAGGAGCATTCTTCCCACTGACCACCAATGTAAGGAGCATTCTTCCCACTGATCACCAATGTAAGGAGCATTCTTCCCACTGACCACCAATGTAAGGAGCATTCTTCCCACTGACCACCAATGTAAGGAGCATTCTTCCCACTGATCATCCATGTAAGGCAATTCTTTCCCCTGACCGTTGTTTCCATTGACCGCCTCTCATTAACCACCCGTGTGGTGTGGCCTATGTACCACAATTTGTATATAAAATAATTTTAGCAGGGATCCCCTGAGACCTAAATATTATTGCAAGGGTTCCTCAGTGGTAAACAAAAAGGTTGGGAAAAGCTGATATAGGCTATTGTAACTAAAGGATTTATTACGAGACAGGAAGGTAAAAATACGCCTCCAGTGTGAAAGGGGTCTTAACGCAAGGGAATACAGAAAACAATTATTTTTTTTATATGCCATATAAACCAAGGTGACCAGATTTTTTTTATTTAATCCATGGACATATTTTTTTTTACTAGTAAAGTCAAGTCTTACTCTCTGAGTCCCGGCTTCTACTGGGTAGGGAGATCACTCCGCCAGGGAAGGCAAGGAGATAAGCAGGCAGGCGGCTGGCCGGGACTTGAGCCAAGGCAGAAGAACTAGCGAGTGGAGCTGGATGGGCATGCACCGAAAACTGAAGAAATATTCCCTCCACTTCGACCAGCACATGATCATCAGAAAGGGGCACAGATAATGGAAAAAATACACCCCCTTAAAGCGGAGTTCCACCCAAAAGTGCCCCCTCCTTGCCCCCTTACATGCCACATTTGGCATGTCTTTTTTTGGGGGGGGGAGTGGGGGCTTCTGGAGGAGTGGGACTTCCTATCCCACTTCCTCTTTCCACCCAGGGACTGCCTAGGCGATACGTCATATCGCCTACAGCGGCCCCTCCCTGTAGGCGATCGCCTGGGACATGTGACAGGTCCCAGACGATCGCCTGACCAATCACAGTGCGCAGTGCCGCTCGCGGATGAGCATGGAGGTGCCCACACTAAGGATGAAGACGCCGGCCGGAGAGGTGGGGAGAGGAGCAGAGCTCCGGCCGGCGCGTCGCTGGACCGTGGAGCAGGTGAGTGTCTGTTTCTTAAAAGCTACACTTTTTGTAGCTGCTGACTTTTAATAAACATTAAAAAAGCCTGGAACTCCCCTTTAAGCTAGTAGGAGTGGCGGAGCGGAGGGGTGTAATTCAGATTTTTTTTATTATTCTGCACTGAGTGGGCTGGATTCAGATGCATTGCAGTATCTGTCGGAGCGGCATAACGTATCACATATACGGTACGCCGCCGTAACTTAGGGCGCAAGTTTCGTATGCAGAAAGAACTTGCGCCCTTAGTTACGGCAGCGTAACGTATGTGTGGCGGCGTAAGCCCGCCTAATTCAAATGGGGATGATGTGGGCATGTTTTATGTAAATTCACTGTGACCCCACGTATTTGACGTATTTTCCGCATGCGCCATTCGTGAAAAAATCCCAGTGCGCATGCTCGAAATTACGCCGCAAGTCGTCATTGCTTTAGACGTGAACGTAACTTACGTACAGCCCTATTCGCGAACGACTTACGCAAACAACGTAAAATTTTCAAAACTCGACGCGGGAACGACGTCCATACTTAACATTAGCTACGCCTCATATAGCATATAGCATACGCCGGAAAAAGCCTAACGTAAACAACGTAAAAAAATTCGCCGGCCGGACGTACGTTTCTGAATCGGCGTATCTACCTAATTAGCATATTCATTACGTAACTATACGGATGCGCCACCAAGCGGCCAGCGTAGATATGCAGCCTAAGATACGACGGTGTAAGACACTTACGCCGGTCGGATCTTAGGGAAATCTATGCGTAACTGATTCTCTGAATCAGTCGTATAGTTACGACCACGCTCACTCAGAGATACGACGGCGTATCCAGAGATACGCCGTCGTATCTCCTTTCTGAATCCGGGCCACTGTCTTTGAAATTGCCCCAGCCTCTGTTCAAATCCAACCTGGGGACAAAACCGGGGACAGACTTGGTTCAGGGACAGTGTCCTCAATCCGGGGACTGTCCCCGGAAACCGGGTATGTCTGCTCACCCTAATATAATCACCATAATGCTGCCTTGAGGTGGGTTGCGGTGCATTGCATAAAATGCAGACCTGCAGACAAGCACCTCACCACATGTCACTGCGGTGATGAACAAAGGGTCATTTTATGAAATTTCAATAAAGAATAAAGTTTAAAAAAAAAAAGAAAAACATTTAACATTGTGACATTGCATTGCACCGCCCCTCATTCCCCCTACATAAAAAACACAAAGCGCATGCGTTTTCTCAGTGCACCATAAATTTGTGCTGTAAAACATGGATGGGAAGTCTTTATAACCTTATTGGAAAACAAAAAGAGACATGAGATAAATAAATAAATCAGACCAAATTCTTCTGGAGAAAATTCGACTTTGTTTCTTGGTTTCGCTGTTAGCTCCTTCAGCTTGTACACATATTGAATTTTCTGTTTTATAACGGACTTTTTCAGAAAGGATAGTGTTTTTCCAATAACTTACGATCAGACATCTGGCAGCTGTTAAGAAATGACTTAACAGGCTCTGTGAAGGAGTTGTAAGCCCCTTGATGGGTTTACTGAGAATGTAAACAAATGGGTCCATGGGGATGGACATTTCTGTGCGATCCATTATTAATCATTACGTTTTGGTCCAAAATACTTCTGCCACCCGTAAGGACTCAAAGATTTAGTTGTCTGAACATTCTGGGCCACAGTTCCTCCACTGCAAGGAAGAACGACAATATATTGTTTTAAGAGGTTCTAACGTTTTTGTACCGTGAAAATTGATTTTTTTTTTCACTTTTTAAAAAAAGAAATGTCAACAGTTGTGCATACTGAAACCTGTGTTTGTACAATTCAAGGAACAGTGACTCTAGAAATTGACAGAAATTGTATAAATTCTAAGAAGATAAAAAAGGCAAATATTAAATCATATTTAAAACCAAGAACAAAATGGTAATATTTAGCACTACCCCCAAAGAGGATTTGTCCCAGATCTTTTCCCAATTTAGCGTGATAGAAGCCAGGCACGCACAATAGTCATTCTTCTGGCTCAATGAATAGTCTAGACTAGGTTGACTTTTTTGGAGATTTATTACTGAATAACTTAGATAAGGCATAGGGAGCTGTGGGGTACTCAATGAACACTGAGCAATAGGTTGAGGAAACTGTTCATTGCTATATGGCTTCTCAGTACAGTAAAGCCCTGTACACACGATCAGGCCATCTGATGAAAACGGTCTGATGGACCGTTTTCATCGGTTAACCGATGAAGCTGACTGATGGTCCGTCGCCCCTACACACCATCGGTTAAAAAAACGATCGTGTCAGAACGCGGTGACGTAAAACACAACGACGTGCTGAAAAAAAAACGAAGTTCAATGCTTCCAAGCATGCGTCGACTTGATTCTGAGCATGCGTGGATTTTTAACCGATGGACGTGCCTAAAAACGATCGTTTTTTTTCTATCGGTTAGGTATCCATCAGTTAAATTTAAAACAAGATTGCTTTTTTTAACCTATGGATAATTAACCGATGAGGCCCAAACACGATCGGTTTGGTCCGATGAAAACGTTAAATCAGACCGTTCTCATCGGTTTGACCTATCGTGTGTATGCAGCTTTAGGCTTCATGTACACGGGACATTTTTACAACCTCTCCTGAACGATTTAACTTGACAGATAGCAACTGACGTTTAAAACGTCAGTTTTAGGCCCCGTACACACGGTCGGTTTGGTCCGATGAGAATGAACCGAAGTTCATTTTCATCGGACCAAACCGACCGTGTGTATAGGCTATCGGTCTGGTTTCCTTCGGTCCAAAATTTCTAAACATGCTTCAAAACCGAACCGATGGACCGCTGCCCCATCGGACCAAACCGATGGTTAGTACAGAAAAGCATCGGTTCAAAACCCGCGCATGCTCAGAATCAAGTCGACGCATGCTTGGAAGCATTGAACTTCGTTTTATTCAGCACGTCGTGTGTTTTACGTCACCGCGTTCTGACCCGATCGGAATTTGGACTGATGGTGTGTACGCATATCAGGCGGTCAGGCCACTTCAGAGGTGAACCGCTGAAAACAGACTGACGGGCCAGTCTCATCGGTTTGGTCCGACCGTGTGTACAAGGCCTAAGTCCCAAAAATGGACAAAACTGAGATGCCTTCAGTAATGTCCCAGGCCAGGCAAACCCTAGTATGGCTATGGCTAGGGTTACCAGCAGCAACAGTGACTAGGGTCCTTCACTCGGGTCTCTACTCACAATGTCCCTGGTTATGTGGGTGCCTCCCTCCAATATCCATCAGACAATCCCTCAGAGAGTCTTCCAGATCCTCAGTGAAATCCTTCACTTAGATTCAGAGTTCTAGCATAAGAGGGCTCTGCCACAGTTGGGACCTGGATGAACATAAGCAGACTTTTCAGCTGGGCAACATCCCTTTAGGCTGAGAATTTCTCCTCCTGGACAAAACAAGACTGTTCCAGGCTCCAGACTAAGTATGTGCTCTGCAACCACCTACTGGGCAGTGGGCACACCTCCTCAGGGATTGGCTGATACCCATAAATATTGAGGCTATTCACCTAAAGTGGAGCTTTACCCCAAAAAGGGAAGTTCTGCTTAAAGGCCTTCTCCCGCTCCTATAAATGAAATGGCACTTTGGGGGGGGGGGTACCTGACTTTGACAGGTACCCACTACCACTTCCACTTCCGCGCCTAGATGATTGGAGCGCAACATTTTCTCTTCTTATTCCCTCTTCACAGTCTTCTGGAACACATTACAGGTCCCAAAAGACTGTGTTACTATTCACAATGTACAGCATGGCTTGTACATGTGCAATTGGCACCCGGCTGTGAAGCCATACGCTGTCACAGCTGTCACAGTTAAGATGCCAGGGACAGAAGACGGGAGGTGAAAACAGCTGGGGTGAGCACAGCGCTGGATTGTGGGACAGGTGAGTGGCTGTTGATTAAAAGTCAGCATCCAGTTTTTGTAACTGCTGACTTTTATTTTTACACAGGAGACTGGAGCTCCTCTTTAGCTTACTCCACTCCTATGTTCTGGAACCTTCTAGAAGGCAGGAAGAAGCACTAATGTCTGCAGCCTATGAGACCCTGATCAGCCCAAACAATCAGCAGTTGCTCTACTGATTACAGGAAAGCCACATAAGAAAGACTAAATTTATCAGCCTAGCACCTAACTAGGAATGTGCTACAAATATATTACAGCTTTCTAGTCCTCAGATGTGGTGTCTGCATTAGTTTTTAGTTTTTTTATTTTCACTTGGTGATCCTGCCAGTAACACACTTCCTGTCTTACAACACTCACTATATTGTATTTATGGAAGAGCAGCAGTCTTATCATTACAATCGTAAGTGTTCTAGGGCTACTAAAAAAGAAAACAACCTCTTCTATCTTCATCCCCATAACAAATGGAAAGGGCAGAGGCGTAACTAGAACCCTCAGGGCCCCGGTGCAAGAAACCATGAAGGGCCCCCCTGCCCCCGCCCCTGGGGCCCTTGTCACTGATCCAGACCCTTTACTCCAATTGCAGGGCTCTTTTTTGTGGTCCCACAGCAGGACCCTTTCACATGTTCTGCAGCGGGACCCCTTCCTGCATTCTTGCCTACCTTTCTAAAACAATTCAGGTACACTTTTAATCCAGGACTGGATTAACGTAAGGGCTATTGGATCTGTAGATCCAGGCTCCTACCTCTACTGTGCTGGTAATTAGTATTAGGGCTATTTGTGCCGCAACATACCATCTCTGGTTGGCCTTGTGCTTCAAGATGGTAGCGCTGCAGTGTGATAACCCATAATTTGCCACGCTAAACACGTTGTTGTTCTACTGACGTCACCCGAAGGCACCCCAGGTCTTTTACAATCCTACGGTAGCAACATCCCTTTAATATGATATGCACTCTACCAGCTCTTATCCTTTAAATACCATGCATCCTCCTGATCCATTACACAATATGCATCCTCCTTTCCTTGCTATACCTGCCCTTACAATTTACATGACATGCACCTCCTTTTCCCTTTCTACCAGATTTATTGGTAACTAAAATATTTAGTTTGCTTTAATAAAAAAAAAAAATTTGCAGTTTCTTTTTATGTATTTCCATAAAAAGACACATCAAAACCCTCAGCACCAGGCCCATGATGCTCCGAATCTGGCCTTGTGCAGTGTGTGTCAGCTTGTATTTAAACTGGCCGCTCTGTATGTAGCTTCTGACAGGCTTCGCAAACAGCCCCGTATCTCCGGAACCATAAATTATAGGAGTCCCATTTTGACCAGTGGTGGGGTGGGTCTTCAGCTACATACCCCCCAAATGTGGGGTCTCTGTGACCCCTGGTCGGCGAGCTACAATCCTTGAAGTCGATCTTTTTTTTTTTTTTTGGGCAAATGGGCCTATCTTGAGGAAGGGGCCTGAAACTGCAGCTCCAATAGCCCCTATGTTAATCTGGCCCTGAGTGGGGGGGGTTGGAGGGAGCGATCTGTAGTTTTGTGGTGTCCGAGGGATCTCCCTGGGGCTTTTCAAGAGTGTATACAGTGGAGAGGGGTCTCAGCTTTACTCTTCAATGTAGAAGTGAGTCGCTCTGCTTGTACATTCTTGCCGATACATGCTCGGATCAGAGGCGACAGAATGCAACGCCTCCCTGCGCACCCGCCCAGGTTAGGCCCTGCATACAAGGGGCTGTACGGGCCCCCTGCAGCATGGGGCCGGATCACTGTCACGACTCCTGTGACTCCCACGCCCTGTTTTGTAATCTGATAGAAAACTGATAATCTTGTTTGATATTTCAGTTCAGTGCACAGAATGTTTTCTGGTAGGATCTACATGCCATCTTCTTCTATCTTTGTCTCCATACCTTATGAAAGGCGTTGTTTTGTAGTCTGCAGATGAGAACCAGAAAGGCTGATAACATTGATATATAGCACTGTGCCTGTAGGGCTTGCTGAGTGTTGACTTCATAGGTCTCTCTCCGGTTACCTGTAGCTGGTAAGCCACTAAGTGGCTGAGAGTTCCCATTCAGTGGCTGAGGGTCCCCGCTTTGGTTTGCGGAGGGGTCCCACTTGGTTGCTGAGGGTTTCCCACTTCATTTATCCCACCTTTACTCCCTCTTGCTCGTTACTCAATGACCAGTCCAGGGTATTTGTGTTTTTGTATTTTATTTGGAACTTGGATGGAAGAAGGGATAAGTGGGGTACTCCAACTGCAACTATTCACAATGGATAAGGACAACTCATACTGGACCTCACCAGATTACTTGCTGAAGCAGTCACACTGCTTTAACCATACAGTCACATGAATGGAAGAATTAAGTCTTCTTGCTCACACTAGCAGCAGGTTTGATACACTACATTATCTTCAGGATACTCTCTAGAATCCCCTTTACTGACACTCGTACACCCACTCTTCTAGCTGAAGAGGGCGGCCCTCACTCGACAGGCCCCAAATACACAGATCTCTATTCACAGTAGGCAGAATCATCCTTCCTGGTGTCTCCCGTTAGGTCAGCTCCGCAGGACCTCTGGGTTCAGCTTCCCTCTCTCTAGGCCCCTGGGTCGACCACCCAGGGCCGCACAACCGCCTCCGCAGAGGAGAGGGCAGCCTCCCCTTTTCCTCCTGGACTCTGTTCACTGGCTCAACTCACCCTGAGCACATGTGCTCCGGCCTTATATACATTATCCCAACATGCAATGCAGAACTTTTCCTCTGCCAATTGCCAGGGCTGTAACAAAGCCTGTGCACTCACTTGTCAGGTCCCCTCCCACTGTCCAATATGCCTCCCTATTGGACCAGTAAGGGACAGTCAGAACAATCTGAGCTTCACCTGAATACAATGAGCAGACCTAACTAATAGATCCTACTCCCTGGTATTCAGAGAGCACTCTAAGTTTTACTTGACCATCGTCCTGGTAAACAGAAAGACCAAAAACTATACTCTCTTCTAGCACCTACCTAGAAGGGTGTCACGGAACGTCCCACACTCTGCTTGAGTGCTTTTGTCAGTACACTGCATCCTCCAGTCTTGATATGAGATATTACAGCCACATATTGTAACCAAGAACCAGACGAGACTAGCTCAGTTACAAAACTGCAACATGGAATGTTTTATTGGATAAGAATACAGGCATTTTATACACTTGAAAGGTAGGTTCCCCCCTCTTGATCATATTACCCTTACAATACAAGCTGTAACCAGAAACATAAATTAACATGACCTAATTAACTAGTCATTTAACCAGCCTAGGTGACTCAGAGGCCGTCTCCTAGCTCACAAACTACAATATACATTATCATAAGTATAAACACAGGACACCTTCACACACCATAGCGGGAGACCACCAGTAAATAGATTATCCGTCTCCTACATTGTACAGAGGCCATTGTAATCAGTTCTTTCGATCAACATGTATAGTTCAGAATCAAATAAACCAGGAATAGTCTTTGAATATTCCCCGGTAGATATGGTGGATAAATATTACTGTCCCATCTGAAGTATTCTAAGCCACCTACTCAATGTCCATTATTTTTTCAGTCACCCTGTGCCCCTAATAGACACAGGGTGACTTATACATAAGAGGGCCTGGGAAGCTGAAACAAGGGTTTTCCAACCTCTCCAAGGGATTCTGGGTTCCACGGGCCCCCCACCCAAAGTGACTCCCGTCACACGATGGTGCTACAGATATTTCAATACAGTGCAGGGGAAGTTGCATTTGGATTTCCAGCAAGCTCAACATTTTTCTGTACTTGCAAAAAAAGTTGTCTGTTAAAGAAAACTAAAGCTAGGTATACACTAGTAGAATTTATTTCAACATTTTTCATTGTAAGAATGTTGTAAGAACGTTTGTTCATTTTTCAAATCAGTCAAATCAATGTTTGTTTTTGACTGCAATGATGAGAAAAAAAAGAGGAGCACAATGGAAACATTTTCTCGAATGTATGAATTTCTAAAAATTTATGAGGTTTTCATTCCAAATTCAAATATTAAAAGCAAATGAAATCTACTAACTACTTTGGAATGTACTGAGAATTTGTGTGCAACTTTCATTCAAAATTCTACTAGTGTATACCCAGCCTAATGCAACCCCCACATCTAAGGACTGGTAACTTGCTATCTATTATATTTGTGTTCTTGGGTTTAGATCTTCCTAAGTGTTATTGTATTTAGTCTAAATACCTCAACCTGTCTTGATATCTGCCTATGACAATCACCTGTACAGCAGACTGGGAAACAGAAGATCAGCACTAGGATTATCAGGCTTTGCTTTAGGCCCAATTCACATTGCCCGCTGTGAAATCGCAGAGCAGCCAGAGCAATTCACGAACTCCGGCCGCTCTGTGTTGCTGCGGCCCTAGGCGGCAGTGTAATGCACAATTAATCGCATCACACTGCTCTCTTTTTCTTTCTTTTGTTTTCTACTAACTTTATTTAAAGTGTACAAAATGTACACTTCATTCACTGTGTCGGGCTCCACAATGCACTGCGCTTCTTGACATTGCAGTGGGATTCTGCATTTAATCGCAGCACGCTGCAGCACAGAGCTGCACGTAGCAATTGTTTCCTGTGTGACCGACATGTTACAATGCAGTTAAACATCTGACACCACATATAGTTTGAATTGGCCTTCAGCGCACATGTGCTAAAAGTGAGCAGGATTGATTACTCAGAGTCATCATCACTACTCTCCTGTTCCATTCTTATCTCATTACCAGGCTGGACATGTTTTTTTTTTGAAGAAGAAGCACTGTTGCCGCCACAGTGCAAATTCACAGGACTGGCCTTGCAGCTTGGCCATTTACCTGGATCACAGGACTGGCCTTGCAGCTTGGCCATTTACCTGGATCACAGGACTGGCCTTGCAGCTTGGCCATTTACCTGGATCACAGGACTGGTCTTGCAGCTTGGCCATTTACCTGGATCACAGGACTGGCCTTGCAGCTTGGCCATTTACCTGGATCACAGGACTGGCCTTGCAGCTTGGCCATTTACCTGGATCACAGGACTGGCCTTGCAGCTTGGCCATTTACCTGGATCACAGGACTGGCCTTGCAGCTTGGCCATTTACCTGGATCACAGGACTGGCCTTGCAGCTTGGCCATTTACCTGGATCACAGGACTGGCCTTGCAGCTTGGCCATTTACCTGGATCACAGGACTGGTATTGCAGCTTGGCCATTTACCTGGATCACAGGACTGGTATTGCAGCTTGGCAATTTACCTGGATCACAGGACTGGCTGCACAACATTACAAGTACTTTGGCATGTAATAAAGTATCCATATACTTTAACAATGTATTTAGCTGACTAAATAGCATTTATTAAAAATAATATTTAATGGGAAATAAGGCCTACAGTGCCATTTGTGATATGTGGCTATCCAGGGGGAGTGGTTCTATAGTCCAGTCCTAAAGCAAGAGCACTGCTGCTACATAACTACAGTGCAGTGAGTGAGCACTGACACCCTCGGGCAGGAAGTTTTGCTGTCAGGGTCACCAGGTGAAAATAACAAAATAAAAGCCTGAACAAAATAAATAACAAAATATAAAATGCAGCCACCACCATATCTACAATAAGAGCCGGTTCAAACTGGGGGGGGCACGACTTCGGGGGCGACTCGACAAGGCGACCTGAAGACAACTTCAGAGGCGACTTGCAAAATGACTTCTGTATAGAAGTCAATGCAAGTCGCCCCCAACGTCGTCGCTCCTATTAGAACGGTTCTATTGAATAGAACGGGATGCGACTTGTCAGGCGGCTGAGTCGCCCCAGTGTGAACTCTTAACTGCAATATGTATATTTTTTTATTTTTTGTTTTTTAGTTTAGATAAACTTTATAGTAACACTAAACAATATCTTTATTCTGTAAAAAATAATGCATACACTACGTGAGCAGACATACAGTGTATTAAAACACATAGAGGGAAATTATCTAAAACTGGAGCACGAAGAATCTGTCGCAACTGCTCCTAGTAACCAATCAGCTACTAGATGTTTTTGTCAAAGCTTCATTGAACAAGCTGAATTTAGAAGCTGATTGGTTACTATGATTCTCTGGGCTCCAGTTTTAGTAAATCTGCCCCATAGTTGTAAAAGTGCTGTGAAGATTGAGTTTGCCATTTCCATTCTACTTGCTACTATTATACTTCATTATTTTTCCTGTGTCCTCGTTATTTTTTTCACATTTATGAAGCTGTAAAATTGGAATTTAAGATTTGTGCAGTACTCTGACAGTGCTACACATTGATGATTGCAGAATCTGCTTCTCTGTCTCTTAGCTTTGACTGTTTTTGTTCTGGTTTGACAGTTGTCTTCACCAGTTTTGTTTATCACTACATGACTACCTTAAAGAGTTGCACACAATAAAATTATTATAATTTGGCTACCCTAAAATATATAAATAAATATATACATATAAAATGAGAAATATATTTTTAGAGAAGGGTATTGGATCTACTCTTATCTGCTCCACTTTGGTCTGATAAACCTGTAGCGGGGTCATACTATCGTGGACTATTGATAGTTATGTAAACCTGAATTCCCCAGGAGTTCCAGTCACGTTGGACATATGTGTTTATTTTCCTATAGCAATGCATTGTGGGATTTGAAGGATTGGGAGAAAAGAACTTCATTGACAGTAGTACTGTAGGAATAGACTACGTTACCCAGAATGCATTGGCTTCCCAGATAACATTGCACCCCGCACAGCTTTATGGGGGAGGTTACTTAACCACTTCTCTACTTTGGGTGTTTTTCAGATTTGGTGTTTACAAGACTAAAACAGTTTTTTTTGCTAGAAAATTACTTAAAACCCACAAACATTATATATTTATTTTTTTCTAATACCATAGAGAATAAAATGGCGATCATTGCAATACTTTTTGTCACACCATATTTGCGCAGCGGTCCTACAAGCGCACTTTTTTTGGAAAAAAAAACACTTTTTTGAATTAAAAAATAAGACAGCAATAAATTTGGCCCAATTTTTTTATATATTGTGAAAGATAATGTTACGCCGAGTAAAATGGTACCCAACATGTCACGCTTACAAATTGCGCCCGCTCGTGGCATGGCGTCAAACTTTTACCCTTAAAAATCTCGATAGGCGACGTTTAAAAAATTCTATAGGTTGCATTTTTTGAGTTACAGAGAAGGACTAGGGCTAGAATTATTGCTCTCGCTCTAACGATCGCGGCGATACCTCACTTGTGTCGTTTGAACACCGTTTTCATATGCGGGCGCTACTCGCGTATGCGTTCGCTTCTGCGCACGAGCTCGTCGGGACGGGCGCTTTAAAAATTTTTTTTTTTTTTCTTATTTATTTTTATTTATTTTATTATTTTTTACACTGGAAAAAAAATAAAAAATAAAATGATCACTTTTATTCCTATTACAAGGAATGTAAACATCCCTTGTAATAGAAAAGAGCATGACAGGTCCTCTTAAATATGAGATCTGGGGTCAAAAAGACCTCAGATCTCATATTTAGGCTTAAATGCAAAAAAAAAAAAAAAAAATTGAAAATGTCATTTTTTCAAATGACAAAAAAAAAATATGTTTCTTTAAGAGGCTGACGTCACTTCCGCCCAGCAGAGCTATGGGGGCGGGTGAAGGAGACCCCGCAACCCCGCACAGCTGCCGAACGGTCGCGATCTCCTCCGCCGCTACCGACGGCTACGGTAAGCGGCGGAGGGCGTGGGAGTGCGGCGGGAGGGGGGGGGCCCCTCTCCCGCCGCCGATAACGGCGATCTCGCGGTGAATCCGCCGCGGAGACCGCCGTTATCGTGTACCGGACCACTGACACTAAAGATAGATACCTCGGTTGTGGCAGCAGCTGCTGCCGTTACCGAGATATCTATCTTTAAAGTTAGGCCGTATAAAGACGTACGGCGGTTTTGAAGTGGTTAAAGGCGGGGAGGAGCTGAGTTCGCTCTCTTGGGATCGGCCTTCTTCCCTCTGCGGAACGAGGGAGAGCTCTCCAGCTAAGCAGTTAGGCCTGAAGCCTGAGCAGGGATCCATCTGGAGACCAGCCATCCGGAGAAAGACAATACCAAGTGCCTCCGGCTCGTGCTTCCAAGAGACCGGAGAAACTCACCAGCTGACGATCGTAGCAGTGGAGAGCTGGATACCGGAGACTGTGTGTTGCGGAGCAGTGACTGATCGGCGTGTCTTTCGTGAGGGATTCAGGCGGACTGGGCCTGCCTGGGTGAGAGGGCACTTGCCCAAGTTTCAACATTACCTCAGTCTTATGACTAATAGTACTCCATATACATACCTCCCAACTTTCTGAGATGGGAATGAGGGACACCTATCAGCAAAAGTATGCAGGCATAATACACACCCCTTGCCACGCCCCCTTAAAGGAGAAATGTACACAAAAATAAGATTGGTTAAACCCACAAGTGCTTTTTTTACCACTACTATTTCTTTATATTGGCTTTTGGAATTTACAAATGCAGCAATTTAGAAATCAATTGAAAGTTTAGTGCTGGGAAACACTTTTTGATAGATAAAAAGTGCATTTTATATACATCTATATAGATCAGACCAAAATGAGGGACAAATAAGGAGAATGAGGGACAGAGGCTCGAAATCAGGGACAGTCCCTCGAAATCAGGGACAGTTGGGAGGTATGCATATACCGGAGTCACGTATTGCTCACTGATCTAGCTCAGAGGCCTAACATCCAAAAGTCACGCTAGCGAAATCGACTGATGCTGACCGGAAGATCGGTCCACAAGCACCTGTGTTATCATACCCCTTTTGACTGAGTTTAAATCCCCTCGGATTACAAATAAGTTAAGTGCACCAACGTTTCATCATAGACTTCATCACTGAGGAAACATACTGAAGCTATTTGAGCGAGGCCTGGTCAAGGCTCCATGCAATTGTGTTTACAGAACTGCCCACTAGGGGAGCTCGTGAGCATAGAACATCCGTAGTTACTTATAGACTTAGTAATATTAACATTTTAGTTTGTTTTATTGACCCTTGCAGGGGCGCCTGCAGGGTCAGATATATATATATATATATATATATATATATATATATATATATATATATATGTTTATGTGTGTTTAATCTGCTGTTTACCTCTTTATCTCTTTGATGCCAAGTAAAGTTACCCTTGGTTTACTATATTAATTGTGTGAGGTGTGTTTGCTCCTGAGAACTGCATCCAGAGAAGAAGGTAACAACATTCTTGCATATTCTTGTGTATGTACAGGGCCGGCCTTAGGCCTTTAGGCGCCCTGTGCGAGAAAGATTTACAGCGCCCCCTAGTGACCACGCCCCCTCCGTAACCACACCCCTCCATAACCACGCCCCCTCCATAACCACGCCCCTCCATAACCACGCCCTTTCAGTGTACGCACCTTTCTCCAATACCGGCTCCATTTAGCCTTCCATTCCCAAAAAACAGATTACAAGCTATGATAAAAATACAACTTTTATTCACATAATAACGCCATCTATACTGTATATCACACGCTATAATAACACCGCCTATACTATAAATCACACGCTATAATAACGGCACATATAAAGTAAATCACACTGTATAATAACGCCACATATAAAATAAATCACATGGTATAATACCACTACCTGTAAATTTACTATCAAATATCAAACATAATTACAATAAAGTATTTTTTTACTTTTGTATTTACTGTTCCTTTAAGAAACACCCTATTTAAATAAGAAAATACAAAAACAGACAATAAGTAGTACACTGCATTTATAAAAAAAGAATTTACTTACAGAAAAAAGTTTTTACATCCGCTGCCTGCTTCTGTGGATTCTTGCGCTCCTTTGTCTTCTCAGTGCGCCTGGCATATGAGCTCCTCATTCCTGCTCCTCATAGCAAGGCAAGGACAGCCGCCCACGCCGTCTTTCCGGCAGAATCCGCCTGTGGCCTGCCAGTACTTTGTCCAGTTTTAAAGATGGCCGCCGCACTGTTGCCGAGCGGCGGCAATCTTAATGAGTAACCCACAGACTGCCAGTGACAGTGATCTCCGACTCCTAACAAGGCAGGGACAGCCGCCCACGCTGTCATTCCTGCAGAATCCGCCTGTGGCCTGGCTGTACCTAGAGCATTTGGCACCCGGGACGGATCCTATATCTGCCCCCCACGGTAAAATTTTAAATCCCACTGTGCCCCCTGCATCCTTCAATATCTCTGTCACTACTGTGTACCCCCTCTCCACAACTGCACCTCTGGACCCCTTTACATTATACAACACCCTGCATCACTTTACAATTCACAGCCCCCCACAGCTCTAGACACCTATATGTTACACAAACACCCCCCTAACCGTTCTGGACCCCCTGCATGTCACGCAGACCTCCCTACAGTCTCCCCCTACAGTGCAGACCCATCCCCCTACAGTCCCCCCCTACAGTGCAAACCCCCCTTACAATACAGACCCACCCACACACAATACAGATCCCCCCACAATGCAGAACCCCCCCCACACACAATACAGACCCCCCCACAATACAGACCCCCCCCCACAATGCAGAACCCCCCCCCCACACACAATACAGATCCCCCCACAATGCAGAACCCCCCCCCACACAATACAGACCCCCCCACAATGCAGAACCCCCCCACACACAATACAGACCCCCCAAAATGCAGAACCCCCCCCCACAATACAGACCCCCCAAAATGCAGAACCCCCCCTCCACAATACAGACCCCCCACAATGCAGAACCACACACAATACAGACCCACACACAATACAGACCCCCCCACACACAATACAGATCCCCCCCACAATGCAGAACCCCCCCACACACAATACAGATCCCCCCACAATGCAGAGCCCCCCCACACACAATACAGATCCCCCACAATGCAGAGCCCCCCCACACACAATACAGACCCCCCACAATGCAGAACCCCCCTCCACACACAATACAGATCCCCCCCCACAATGCAGAACCCCCCCACACACACAATACAGATCCCCCACAATGCCGAAACCCCCCCACACACAATACAGACACCCCCACAATGCAGAACCACACACAATATAGACCCCCCACAATGCAGAACCCCCCCCACACACACACAATACAGACCCCCCCACAATGCAGGACCACACACAATACAGATCCCCCCACAATGCAGAGCCCCCCACACACAATACAGATCCCCCACAATGCAGAGCCCCCCACACACAATACAGACCCCCCACAATGCAGAACCCCTCCCCCCCACAATACAGACCCCCCCACAATGCAGAACCCCACCCCACACACAATACAGATCCCCCCCACAATGCAGAACCCCCCCACACACACAATACAGATCCCCCCACAATGCAGAACCCCCCCACACACAATACAGACCCCCCCACAATGCAGAACCCCCACACACACACAATACAGACCCCCGCCACAATGCAAAACCACACACAATACAGACCCCCCCCCACAATGCAGAACCCCCCCCCACACAATACAGACCCCCCCACAATGCAGAAACCCCCCCCCCACACACAATACAGACCCCCCCACAATGCAGAACCACACACAATACAGACTCCCCCACAATGCCGAAACCCCCCCCCACACACAATACAGACCCCCCCACAATGCAGAACCACACACAATACAGACCCCCCCCCACAATGCAGAACCCCCCCCCACACAATACAGACCCCCCCACACACAATACAGACCCCCCCACAATGCAGAAACCACCCCCCACACAATACAGACCCCCCCACAATGCAGAACCACACACAATAAAGACCCCCCACAATGCAGAACCCCTCCTCCCCCACACAATACAGACCCCCCCACAATGCAGAACCCCCCCCCACACACAATACAGACCCCCCCACAATGCAGAACCACACACAATACAGACCCCCCACAATGCCGAAACCCCCCCACACACAATACAGACACCCCCACAATGCAGAACCACACACAATATAGACCCCCCACAATGCAGAACCCCCCCCCACACACACACAATACAGACCCCCCCACAATGCAGGACCACACACAATACAGACCCCCCCACAATGCAGAACCCCCCACACACAATACAGACCCCCCCCCCCACAATGCAGAAACCCCCCCCCACACAATACAGACCCCCCCACAATGCAGGACCACACACAATACAGACCCCCCCACAATGCAGAACCCCCCACACACAATACAGACCCCCCCCCCACAATGCAGAAACCCCCCCCCCCCCACACAATACAGACCCCCCCCCACAATGCAGAACCACACACAATACAGACCCCCCACAATGCAGAACCTCTCCTCCCCCACACAATACAGACCCCCCCCCCCCATACACACACACTATAGATCATCTGAGCCACGTGCTGCACACACACAGCACAGGAAAAGGGGGAGGCGGCTGCACTGTGCTGGGCTGCCTGTGACTGAGACAGACAGTCACAGGCAGCTGAGACTCATCAGACCCGCGCCGCTGCAAAGGGAATTATTGCTGCCGGGTCCCGGGTGTGCTGACGGCTCGCTCGGGTGCGACTTGCACCCTCCATGCCTGCTGTGTGTCTGCCGCTGCCTCCCGGCTGTCACCAAGCATGCCACCCGGCGCCAAGTCGTATTCAGTCACGCGGGGGGGGCGCCGCGCCGCCGAATCTGACTGTGACCATCGTAATCTGTGCAGGTCGTCAGGCGCCCATATTGCTATGGCGCCCTGAGCGACCGCACAACCCGCACACCGCAAAGGCCGGCCCTGTGTATGTACATATGTCATTGTGGTCCTAGTCAAACGAGGGACATCACAATACATTATCAGTTGCCCGTTGTGCCAAGGGAGGGTTCGAGCTTGATACAGGGGTGGATAGGTCAGAGAGTAGGCCCAAAACTAATCAGCAGCTCCTACGGGAGTATCGCTACAAACCTATAATGGAAACCATTTTCTTATATGTGTTCAATAAGTGCAAAAATGCCAATTGATCCTGTCACAAATCTTATAATCTGAGTTTATAACTTCATGTGCTCTCTGCCTCTGGTTACTCCTCTCAGATACAGTGAGATAAATAATTATTTAAACCCCTGACGATTTTGTAAGTTTACCCACTTACAAAGAAATTAATGGTCTATAATTTTTATTATAGGTGTATTGTAAGTGATAGAGAAAGAATGTCAACCAAAATTTAAAAAAAAAACATGATACAAATGTTATAAATTGAGTTGCAGTTCAGTGAGTAAAATAAATATTTTATCCCCAAGCAAAACATGACTTCGTACTTGGTGGAGAAACCCTTGTTGGCAGTGACAGAGGTAAGACATTTCTGGTAGTGACCAGGTTTGCAAACATCTCAGGAAGGATATTGGCCCACTCTCCTTCACAGATCTTCTCTAAATCCTTAAGGTTTCTTGGCTGTCGTTTGACAACTCCCTCCTTAAATTTTCTATAGGATTAAGGTCTGGAGGCCGACCAGACCACTCCATGACCTTAATGTGCTTCTTATTGAGCCACTCCTTTTTTGCCTTGGCAGTATGTTTTGGGTCATGCTGGAATACCCATTCATGACCCATCTTTAGTGTTCTGGCTGAGGGAAGAAGGTACTCATCTAAATGAGAATTTGACTCTTGCTGTTCTGGGGCAGCCCCACTGCCTTTCCCTAAAGTTCAGCTTTAAAGGGGTTGTAAAGGTAAAAAAATAATCCCTAAATAGCTTCCTTTACCTTAGTGCATTCCTCCTTCACTTACCTCATCCTTCCATTTTGCTTTTAAATGTCCTTATTTCATCGGAGAAATCCTCACTTCCTGTTCTTCTGTCTGTAACTACACGCAGTAATTCAAGGTTTTCTCCCTGGTGTGGAGAAAGCCTCCTGAGGGGGGAGGGGGCAAGCAGGAGTGTCAGGATGCCCACTAACACACAGCTCCTTTCTCTATCTGCAAAGTAGAGAGTGTTCTGACTTGACTGCTTGCCCCCTCCCCCCTCAAGAGGTTTTCTCCACACCAGGGAGAAAGCCTTGCATTACTGTGTGGAGTTACAGACAGAAGAACAGGAAGTGAGGATTTTTCAGAAGAAATAAGGACATTTAAAAGCAAAATGGAAGGATGAGGTAAGTGAAGGAGGACTGTACTAAGGTAAAGGAAGCTATTTAGGGATTTTTCTTTTACCTTTACAACCCCTTTAAGGCTTACATCAGCACTGTAACGTTCCTTCAGTAATTCTCCCCATACTTAGACGGGTACACACAGTTCTTTATTAGGTTATGGCAAGCATTTTGGACAAGAATTATGTATTTGAGCACAAGGGCGAATATTTATTATGGGTTATTATAGAGTTTACTTGAAAGTAATATTGACATTTTACTTGCTTGTTTTGCTGCAGGAAGAAATTCTTCAATGAAGAGAACTCCCAAGTAGGTCAATAGCAATGCTTAGGATAGCCATGGATGGGCAGATATCTGTCCAAGAACAACCGTCAAGATATTTGCCTGTCCCTGAACAAGTCGTCTGATGGCTGGTACCAACAGCACATCTCACCTAACGTTGACGGTGCAGTACTTTGATCCTTGTAGATTTTCTCCATAGCTGATGGAAGGAATGGGTCTGCTTGCTTCCCCCTACAAGTTCATAAACTTCCTGAGAGCTGCAAGTCTGTAGAATGGCTTGTAAATATTTGGTCATCATTACACCTCAGTAGACTGGTCAGCTTTCTTCTGTTTGTCATACAACCAGACTGAGTGGTGAAAGACTGGTCTGAGGTGAAGATACATTTCATATGGAGTAAATGATATGCAGTAACTCAAGCCAACAGAATTTGATGAGCTACTTAGACTATATTACCGCTATTAGTGTGAAAGGGGCCTTATGCAGTTGAGTTTCCAGCTCCACCTACCTACTATATAGTGACCATTATCAGGGTATTAAGGCTGGCCATAGATGGATCAAAATTCAGCAGGGTTCAGCAGGGACGGATTTTGATTCATTTATGGTCATTGCGGCTTGACAGAATTTGATCTAATGTCGAACAGGACTGTTGGACATTTTTCTTTGATAAGCAGCTGCGGCATTGTTCTGTGTATACTGACAACAGAGGAGCCCTCCTGCAATAGCACAGCTGGGAGCAGGGCCGATCCGCCCTATAGGCTCACTATGCAAGGCGCTTAGGGCCCCGCAAAGCTGCGAAGGGCCCCCCAAATTACTTTTGCCCCCTCACCCCGCTTCTCAACTCGCTGGCTGCATGGGAGAAGAGGTAAGAAGTCAGCACCCCCCGTTTCTCAATTTAATGTAAGATGTCATTTCCGACAGCAGAACACCCCCTCCCCCCCCTTCTCAACTTTCTTTAATGTGACATGTCACTGTCGTCAGCGCCCCACGCTTCTCATTTTTAATGTACCATGTCATTTTGCTTAGGGCCCAAGGGAGGTCAGGATCGGCACTGGCTGGGAGGACTTCTTCATGCACCTCGCTTGGGTGGATGGGGGAATCTTCTTGTTCCATCTATGGGCAGCGTTTCCCTTCTTATTGAGTTTTGCTTTATCTTACAGCAGAGATGTTGCAGGAACCCAAAGGTAGCTAAAGGGAAGGGAATCAGAGCCAGAAAATATGATGATGAGATTTTGCAGCTGAAGACACTAGAGATTCAAAAAGCCAACGGTTAATTCGGCCTCCCAGTGTCCAGCCATGACAAATAAGTCTGTGGTGGACCAAACCTTTTAATTAAGCAAGTGGCTTAAAGGTTGCCAGATTTTCTTGCTGAATTTGACAAAAGATCCAACACTGGCCTGACCTTGTACTGATCACCAAGCACTGCAGCTGTACCTACAGTATATATTCTTCCTGACTCAGAGGCTTTTATACTGTGAAATGATGCCCGGAGAAATAATTGTTCCACTTCTTTAGACCCCTTGCTAACAAAGTGAAACCAGGAACAAAGGAGTGCACAGATGAACTTTTTTATTTCTGGTTAACAAAGGTAAAAGCAGCCAGAGAGTTTTAAATGCTTAAAATAAATCATAGCTTCACTTTAAAGCAGGCCTTCGCTCCCATTTTTTCCATTAAGGAATATTACTCCTATGTCCCCTTGTTTCAATATAACATTTATTTATTTTTTTGTTGGAAGGGATATCATTTTTTGGGGACAGCAGCCCATGCTTTAATCTTTCTGATCTAGGTGAGAATGACATCCCTAGCTGCCCAAAGCCTTCTGGGATACTCATGTCACACATATCAGGAGGCTTGGGGTTATCTCTGACACACTGTGCATGCACTACTGTGCATCACCAGGGGGCAAGCTGCAAGAAACCGGATGAGGCAGCTGGCTCCTGATAATGTCAGTAAAAAAGATGGTGGCAAGGAACCAAGTGTGCAGCCTTTTGGGGATTACAGGAAAGAAACGCAGGGTTAGCTGGATGTGTGTGTATGCGTTTTGAAGGTGACCCAGAAAATCAGTAAGAGGGGAAAGGAAAAAAAAAACACAAGGGGGAAAGTCCCTCTTCAGGGTTCACGCACTATAGGGTTTTTCTACACCTAGCATAAATTTCCTGCCACTTTACTGCAATTGGGCAGTCACAGGTGCGGCGCATAGCTTTTAAAAAGTGTATGGCTGAATGCATGGAAAACGCTGAGGCTTCTTTGCACACATGGAAGGTTCACAGGCAGCTGGGAAACAATATGCGTCTCCTCAATTGGTCTGTTTTAACCCTGAAAAGGCCAAACCACCATGCCACAGACATGTTTATTGCTAGTGGTTAAAGCAGTGGTTCTCAACCTGGGGTCGGGACCCCCTCGGGGGTCAAATAATGATTTCCCAGGGGTCACCAAATCCTGGGCTGTTCCTGAAGCCTACATCGCTCTCCCAGCCTTTTCTCGGTCGCCCAGCTGGGCTGTTCTTGGAGCCCGTGGCTGCCCACTTAGCCTCTTTGCAGCCACCCATTTAGTTCACGGCATTGCTGGGGGGCAGAAACTAGAGGTCAGTGATGGATGTGAAGTGGGAGGGGCTGAAGGAGACCCTATCTCCTGATTTTGGCATAGGTGTCACTGCTGTGAGACACCACAGTGCTGGAGACACAGTGAGTAAAAATACCTGTGATTAGAGTTGCCATTAAAAGTCCCCACTACAGTTCTCAGATCATCAGGTGACCTTGATAAAGAGCATCTAAGTTGGCTGATCAGAACTCCCCCCCCCCCCCCACCCCCAGCACTGCCACTCATCCCATTCCCCCACCAAGGAGTAATAGAGGGAATAAAAATAGAGGATACATGTGTAGCACTACCTCCGAAAGAGCTGCTGGTTTGATTTGGGTGGCATGTTACCTCTTGTCTTCTTGCCGTCTAGGGTACTGGATGAGAGCTGTAATAAAGTCAATGTCCAAACGACAGGTGTCTTTCTGTGCTTTTATTACACAGCCGGGTAAAAACGGTAAATAGTAGAAAGGTGAAGGGATAGAAGAAATGGCGGATTCAGTGTTAATTGTCGTGGAAACAGTGCACCTGAATAGGCCTCTTTCACCATCCTAGCCGCCAGAGTGTCACTCGGAACTTTAGGTTAAAGTCTCTGCCATAGACCTTGCCAAAGGTGGAGATAACTTCGGTCCAAAATCCCTCTCAACTGGATTCAGCACCGAGATCTCCTTCAAACAGCCTCGATTACAGCAATAACTAACAGGTGACCACTGTCCAGCCTCTCAGGTACGAAGTGTCCTTCGATGAGTGAATAGGCCTCTCCTGCGACACCAGCCTCGTGCTCCGTGTCCCTCAGACAGGTTCCTAATCGACCAGCTTCCTCCACTTTGGACGGACAGCACAGGACCACTTGAAGGTTCGTAGACTCAGTCTGCTTACTGAGCCCACTAAGCAGATCAATGCCCCGGATCAACGTGGCTCTGAAGCCAGGAACACAGCAACACACACCCCGGCCAGGAGGGCCACACACAGGGTGGTGGGACGACTGCCCAGGTGGAAGGCGTGGGGCAACGACGACCCGCACCAATGGCGTCTGTCCCCTAAATACCCCTCCCCAGCATGCACAGCAAGGCAATCAACCCTCCTGATTGGCTGCTGAGGAGAAGTATCAAAGTATCTACACGACCCTGAATCTACTGCTGCCCCCTACCGTCTGGGGGTGACTGAAGTCCCCAGACAGGAGGATAGGCACACAGCACAGCCAGGGCTGGAACAGAGGCCTTAAATTTAACCAAATTAACATGGTCAGAGTAAATTAACTCTCTGACCCCCTTCTAAATTTACAATAGCACCTGCCATAAAAAAACAAGAAATTAGGATAGAGACGGAGCAAAGGGAAAGGAAGGAGAACAAAGAGAGATTGGTACATCCTAAAATGTACCATAAGGGGTTTTAATATTGTATGAGCGCTAAATGTCTGTGGGTTAGGGATGCAAATTACTTGTCTTACCTTGGGTGCTAACACCCCATGCTACGAAAATAATTTTAATGTTAGGGGTCCCCACAACTTGGGAAATTTTATCAAGGGGTCACTGCACTAGGAAGGTTGAGAACCACTAGGTTAGAGGGTGGTTCTGCCACAGTCTACTTCACTTAGATGGTTTAGATTTTTGCTACAAAGCAAATCATCATGGCCATGGCATGTGCACAGCCCTGAGCGGCTACATATCCTTCTTTAGGTGGGAGGTCGGTGAGTGATAAAACGGCAGCTCAACTGCCTATTTTTTTCCACCCCCTGGCTGCCCACGTGAATAAGCCCTAATGGTAAATGGTAGAAATGGTCAGAAAGTATGGCAACATTTGTCTACTGGGTAATACTAATAAGATATTTTGGGCTGGTGGCCCTAAATGGAGGTACTCTCGCATTTAGACATCGATCAGCATGGAACTTTGAGTCAGTGAAACATGGTGGGAATTATATAGTTATCTGTTCCCTGTTCAGACCTGTGATCACAGCTTATGGCAGGCAGAGGATTTCCAGCTTCAACTTCCTTTGTGGTTCTATGATGTCATGTGACATTGTCAATAGCCGCAAAGAGCCACTTAATTTTATTTTACCCTTAGGTCAGTCCTCCTCTTTTGGTAAAAAATAAAAAATATTGTGACATACAGTATTAGTATTGTATTCATGCAGAGTTGTAAAGTTAGTAGAAGGATCACTTTAAAGTGGACTTGAACTAAAAAATTTGAGATTTTCTATTATAGGAAACATGTGCATTATGCCTAAGCAGTTCCCTAAAGCAATCTATTTTTTTTCTGGAATTCCTCTTAAAAAATAGCACTACGGGCCCATGAGCAGCAAGGCAACCCAATCTATAATGTTAACACCATCAGGCTTCACAGTTGTTCTGAGATCCTTTTCTGAAATACTACTTTGATTTGGTTTGCAGCAAGCATTCCTATTGTTACTGTGACCAAACAACTCTTTGATTAATCAGTCTTGAGCAGATTGTTCCAGAAGTCCTCGTCTTTCCCTATATGTTCAATTGCAAACTTTAGTCTTTTTATAATGTTCTTTTTTGTCCGCAAATTTTTTTTCTTAACACACCTCTCATAAAGGTTGAATTGGTGCAATGTCTTTCTGATTGTAGATTCACTAACTGATGCAAGAGTTGCCTGAACACCTTGCAGAGGAATGTTGGGGTTCTTGGAGACTTCATCAGTCGGTTCAGGAGCTGAATTTGCTAGACCACCTGGTGCTGGACAAATTAGTAACAGTATGAAATCTATGCCACTTGTAGTTTGTTTTCCTTGCAGTGGACTGGTTGATTTCAAATAATTTCCAATCTTTTAAAATCATTTGACAGACTCATGGCCATCCAGAAACTCTTCCTGAGAGCATTAGAGAGCTCTGTTGATCGTCACATTATGATACCACACTTGTCAATAGCAAAGAGAACATTAAACTATAGATGTCTGAAGTTTAAATATTATTATTTTACAGGATTTATATAGTGCCAACTTCAGGGTAGACAGTACAAATACAATACACTTTAATACAGTAGGAATCAGAGGGCCCTGATCCTTAAGCCCTGTACACACGATCGGATATCTGATGGTATCTAATCCGATGGATTTTTTTCGTCGGATCTCCGATGAAGCTGACTTTCATCAGTCTTGCCTACACACCATCAGTCAAAAATCCGACCGTGTCCAACGCAGTGACGTAAAACACTACGACGTGCTGAGAAAAATGAAGTTCAATGCTTCCGAGCATGCGTCGACTTAATTCTGAGCTTGCATGGATTTTTTACCGATGGACTTCCCCACAGACGATCGTTTTTTTTCTCGTTTTTATATCCATAGGAAAATTTTAAGACATGTTCTATTTTTTTTCACTGATGGAAAACAAACCAATGGGGCCTACACACAATCGGTTTGTCCGATGCAAACGGTCCATCGGTCTGTTTTCATCAGACAAACCGATCGTGTGTACAGGGCTTTAGAGCTTACAATCTAAGAGGGGAGGTCAATAGATACAAGAGGTTATAACTGTGGGGGATGTACTGATGGAGAAAATAAATGTACAGTTGTTAGGTGGGGCCAGATAGGCTTCTCTGAAGAGATGAGTTTTCAGGGATTGTCTGAAAGTCGACAAAGTAGGAGAAAGTCAGACAGATTGAGGTAGAGCATTCCAGAGGATGGGAAAGGCTCTGGAGAAGTCCTGAAAACAAGCATGGGATGAGGTGACAAGAGTGTTTGAGAGCAGGAGGTCTTGGGAGGAGCAAAGAGAACGATTAGGTTGGTATTTTGAGACTAGGTAAGTGATTTAGCTGGGGGCCAGGTTGTAAATGGCTTTCTAAGTTCTAGTTAGTATCTTGAATTTAATTAGTTGGCTGAGTGGCAGCCAATGGAGGGAATGGCAGAGGGGTATGACAGATGCTGAGCGATTTGTGAGGTGGATGAGCCTGGCAGCAGGCTTCATAATGGACTGAAGGGGGGATAGCCTATTTAGAGGTAAGCCAATGAGGAGGGTGTTGCAGTAGTCGAGGCGAGAGATGACCAGGGAGTGGATTAGAAGCTTTGTGGTGACATTGGTTAGGAAGGGGCGTATCTTGGCGATGTTGCGGAGGTTGAGGCGGCAAATTTTGACTAGCGCTAGGATGTGGGGCCGAAAGGTTAGTTCTAAATCTAGGATTACACCTAATACCTTGGCGTGGGGGGACAAATTGATAGTTGAGCCATTTATATTGACAGAGAAATCAGGGAAAGTGACACCTGGGGGAAATGTTATAAAATGAGTTGCAGTTCAGTGAATAAAATAAGTATTTGATCGCTAAGGCTAAGGCTAGGCCACTCCATGACCTTAATGTGTTTCTTCTTGAGCCATTACTTTGTTGCCTTTGCAATATGTTTTGGGTCATTGCTATGTTGGAAGACCCGTCCATGGCCCATCTTCAGTGTTCTGGCTGAGGGAAGAAAGTTCTCATCCAAGATTTTATAACACATGGCCCCTTAATGCGGCAAAGTCGGCCTGTACCTTTAGCAGAGAAACAGCCCCAAAGCATAATGTTTTCACCTCCATGCTGGACTGTAGGGATGGTGTTCTTAGGGTCATAGTCAGCATTTTTCTTCCTCCAAACACAGCGAGTTGAGTTAATGCCAAAGAGCTCAATTTTGGTCTCATCTGACCACAGCACTTTCTCCCAATCCTTTCTTTGAATCATTTGGATGTTCATTGGCAAACTTTAGATGGGCCTGTACATCTTCCTTCTTGAGGAGGGGAACCTTGCGGGCACTGCAAGATTTCAATCCATGATGTCGTATTGTGTTGCCAATGGTTTGACTGTAGTCCCAACTCCTGTGTAGTTCTGGGCTGATCATTCACTTTTCTCATGATCATACTTACCCCATGAAGTAAAATTTTGCTTGGAGATGCAGACCGATGAAGGTTATTTTGTATTTCTTCCAACAGTTGTTTCATTCTCTCCTTCTTGCTAATGGTCTTGTAGTCCATTCCAGCCTTGTGCAAGTCTACAATCTTGTCCCTGAGGTTCTTATAAAAGCTCTTTGGTTTTGCCCATGATGGTGAGATTTAAATGGAATAAAGAGATTCTGTGGACAGGTGTCTTTTATACATATAAAGAGTTGTCATTAGGAGCACCTTCTTAACTTGACAGGACTAATCTGTGTATCACATGAGCACATACTCTATGTAGCCAGTCTACAGTAAACATTTAAAAAGATGGATGTAAGGGAAAGAAAGAAAGAAAGAAAGAAAGAAAGAAAGAAAGAAAGAAAGAAAGAAAGAAAGAAAGAGGTAAAGACTAAAGGAGTGGGGATGGGAGAAGGAATATGACCTGGTGGGGTGAGCATCTAGGGAAGGAGGCATCATATTCTCTATGATGCTTGGAAGATACATTATAAAAAGAGAAATGGGAGTGAACAGAACAGAAATTGTAAGATAGTGTGGAATAAATAAACAAAACCATTTAACCTCCGGAATCCAGTCTAAAGAGTTTTTTCCTTTACCAGCTTGACTAAGCGCCTTCCAATGCTACTTACTGCTATGTCCAGCTATAGATGGGGCGGTGGACACGTTTATGTTTCACCTGTGGTGCTTCTATTGGTCCAGCAGCGCACCAACACCTTTGCAGCCATTTTGCTACATGCTGGATGTTTGGTATGCTCCTGCACCTTTAAGGAGGGGTGGCTCCCCTTCAGTCCACCTGCCCTTATCTATCCATCAGAATGCATGTGCCTCCATTGTGTGGACACTCATTGTTTAGAGTTTGGACCACAGATTACAGGGTGCCTTGGCGCGACTCTGTGGCTCACGCATGCATTTGCAAATGCGTGCGGACAAAACCCCTGTTTTTAACGCATACTGTTAGACAGGTTAATTGGTTGTTCTGAGAGCTGGTCGGTAAGTAGGCTTGGTTTTATCCTGGGCATTCCCCAGGTTTTGTTGTTGACTAAGCACCTTGGTAAGGAAAATGTCCGTCTGCAGAGGTCCTGAGGGCTGCTCAATAAGTCCCAAAGAACCACAAGTTTGGTGCCATGGAGTTGGGGGATAACATCAACTTTAAAAACTTTTGAACAGTGCTCATACTGTTTAATCGTGTCATTGTTACATCCTCTGTTGGTCTCTGGAGGTCTCAGTAAACAAATGGTGCTGGCAAAAACATTCTAGTTGCCAACAGCAACCAATCAGTACCCATCCATTTATGCAATGCAGAGTTAAAATTGTACCAAGGTTGCTGATCGAACGCAGAAAACAGGTCACACTCCTACAATGTCACTCACGTCAATCTATGACTAAGCTAGGATGGGTGAAGAGTAGGAGAGACAGGCACTTTGATTTGCACAAAAGCAAGGGACTTCGCAGAGCATTGGAGCAAAAAGTTTTAGTCTGGAATTCTAAATAGCTTGGCTAATGCAGATTCTCCTTTGTTATAAACCACACCTGCTGAAGATATTGACATTTCACAAGTTAGTATATAAAAAATTCTTATAAGAATACTCTTTGGCCGCAGTTGTACCTTTAGAACTTGTCTTGACTGGTGACAAAAAGAGTGGGTGTTTTTCTGCCCCTGAAATGGCCAGAAAATGCCTAGTCCAACTGTGACAAAGCAATACCCACATAAATGGAGGCATTGTGGTGCATAAAAACACAGCGAGGTGCAGCGCTTTGAGTGACAGTCTTCTAACTTCCCAAACAAAAGGGTGGTTACACATGTTCAAAAATTCCTTGAAAATTCTTTAGAAAAAAGCAAAGTGCATTTTCAAAGCTTATGCGATTGTTGAATATGTAATGCCAGTGGAGAAAATGCCTTGGCTTCCATTCACACTTAAACATGCAATTTTGAAGCTTTTTTTCATGCATTTTCAATCTTCTGACATTTTTGCTTTAGCCACTGGAAAGCTGTGTCATCTGTGTCAGCGACATCATATGTTATTGTCCTTGTATCTGCTTCCTGGCTGTTGTGTGGTGTTGTGATGTCTTCTTGTGCTATGGAAGCCTTTGAGGCACATCTGCTATGGCAATTTCTTCCCAAGCCCTCTACTGCGGTTCTTATAATAGGCATCATTGGGATCCATAGAAGTACTTGTGGGCCCATCACCAGGTGGATGAAAATCTCTGCAACCAGCATAGATGCTCCTAAATCTTCAATTTTGGAGTCTCAGACCTGAGACTGCTAGAAGTAGACCGGTTGTAGGGTGCAAAATCACACAAATGCTTTCAGGTGTTCCATTTGAAATCTATCGGTCCAAGAATGCGTGATTGTGCCCCTAAAAAAAGCTACACTTCGAGAAATGCGTAGAAAAATTGCTCAGGTGTGCATGGGAACTTAGTCCCCATTCACACCTGAGCTAATTGTTTTTCAAGTGATTTTGAAGCATTTTTGATTCCATAGATGAGTGTTTTTGATGTGTATTTCTGCATGTTTGAGCAGGCATTTTTGTTTGGGCGAACAGAAAGCAGTATAATCCATAACATCATATGTAGTCATCTTTCTGTTTTGTGGTGTAGTGTAGCTTTTTTGTTCTTGAGTTATGGGCTCTATTCCATTTGTCCTGGCAGCAGCTGCAGTCGTAAAGACCTCAGCATCCAGCACAGCAAGGCCTTGCTCCTCTATTATTGTTTTCTGTTAGCTGGGCTTCCTGGGTGAGAGAAAAGCAGAGAATAGTTGTCCGCGAAACTGCTAGCCTCATGTTTACAGGAGCTTCCATTAAAGTCTATGGAGGCCAAAAACACACGAAGCAGCTCATGAACCTTTTTTGAGCTCCGATGACTGAGTGTAGAGATTAGATATGAACTTGGGTGTCCTCCGACTCAGCCTTGACCCAATTTGCGCTCCTTTGTTACTGCCATTCCCTCCTACAGCTCCCATAAACAAAGAGGCGTAAATGACCCGGCCTGAAAGTTTATTAAGAGTAATAAAGGAGCACAAGTTTGGCTGGAGATGAGTTAGAAGGACGCCTGCCCTTCAAGTGACTGAGTGTAGAGATCAGAGAGGGTCTTGGGCTCCCTTTGAACTCATCTTTAGCTGATCCTACACTCCTATTGTACTCTTATGAGCTGTGGGCCATGTTGTTCTCTCACCTCCCATAAACAAAATGGCTAGAACGACATGGCCTGCAGCTCATTAGTGTAACAAAGAAGTGCGAGTTCAGCTAGAAATGAGTTCAGAAGACATCTGCGCTTTAAAACAACTGTAGAGATGAGCTTGGGCATCTTCTGAACCCATCTCTAGCGGAACCTCCATTCCTTTGCTACTTTAACGGTCTGAGGGGCACTTTGTTCTCTCGCCTCAGCTCCTGTACACAAAGTGGAGGGAATGACCCAGACTGCAGCTCATTGGATTAACAAAGGAGCATGAGTTTGGCTAGAAATAAGGACACCTGACCTTCAAGTGATTATTATAGAGATCAGAGATGACTTTGGGTGTCCTTCAAACTCATCCATAGCCAACCTTGTGCTCCTTTGTTACTCGAATGAGCTGCAGACTATGTTGTTCTCTTGCCTCAGCTTCTATAAACAAAATGGTGGAAAGACCTAGCCTGCAGCTCATTAGAGTAACAAAGGAGTGTGAGTTTGGCTTGAGATGATTTTACAGGACACCTGTGCTTTGAGCGACTGAATGTAGAGATCAGAGTTGACCTTGGGCATCCTCCGAACTCATCTCTAGCTGAACCACTGCTCCTTTGTTATTTTAATAAGCTGTGGGCCATGTTGTTCTCTCGCCCGTAAACAAAACAGCAGCAATGACCGGGCCTGCAGCTCATTAGAGTATCAATGGAGCGCAAGTTTGTCTAGAAATGAGATTGGAGGACACTTGCGCTTTTAGTCACTGAGTGTAGAGATCAGAGATGGGCTTGGGCATCCTCCAAAATCATTTCCAGCGGAACCTCCCCTCCTTTGTTACTCTAACAGGAGGTAGGCCACATTTTCTCTCGCCTTAGCTCATGTAAACAAAGTGGAGGAAATGACCTGCACTGCAGCTCATTAGAGTAACAAAGGAGCAAGAATTTGGCTAGAACTGAGTTGAGAGGACACTTGACCTTCAGTTGACTGATTATAGAGATCAGAGATGAGCTTGGGCATCCTTCAAACTCATCTATAGCCAACCTTGTGCCCCTTTGTTACACTAATGACCTGCAAACTATGTTGTTATCTTGCCTCAGCTCCTATAAACAAAGTGGAGAGAATGACCTGGCCTGCAGCTCATTAGAGTAACAAAGGAGTGCATGTTTGGCTAGAAATGAGTTTGGAGGACACCTGCACTTTGAGTGACTGAGTGTAACGATCAGTCTTGTGCTTGGGGATCCTCCAAACTCATCTCTAGCTGAACCCCTGCTTATTTGTTACTTTAATAGACTGTGGGCCATGTTGTTCTCTCACCTCCCGTAAACAAATGGCTAGAATGACCTGTCCTGCAGCTGATTAGAGTAACAACGGAGCGTGAGTTTAGCTAGAGATGAGTTTCGGAGGACACCTGACCTTCAAGTGACTAAGTGAAGAGATCAGAGATAAGCTTGGGCATCCTTCAAACTTATCTCTAGCCAAAAGTTGTGCTACTTTGTTACTCTAATTAGCGGCAAGCTTTGTTGTTCTCTGCCTCAGCTCAAATAAACAAAAAGGAGGTAATGACCTGGCCTGCAGCTCATTAGAGTAACAAAGGAGTGCAAGTTCGGCTATAAATGAGCTTGGAGGACACCTGCGCTTTGAGTGAGTGAGTGTAGAGATCAGAGATGAGCTTTGGCATCCTCCAAACTCACTTCTACCCAAACCTCCGCTCCTTTAATGGGATGCGGGCCATGTTGTTTTCTCACCTGCAAACAAGGCAGCAGCAATGACCAGGCCTACAGCTCATTAGAGTAACAAAGGTGTGCGAGTTCGGACTAAAATTATTTCGGAGGACACCTACGTTTTGAGTGTAGAAATCAGAGATGAGCTTGGGCGTCCTTCAAACTCATCTCTTTTTTTTTTTTAACGAGAGACTTCAAACTCATCTCTAGCCAACCTTGTGCTCCTTTGTTACTCTAATGAGCTGTTCTCTTGCATCAGCTGCTGTAAACAAAGTGGAGGGAATAACCCGGACTGCAGCTCATTAGAGTAAGAAAGGAGTGTGAGTTTGGCTAAAAACTAGTTTGAGGGACACCTGCACTTTGAGTGACTCAGTGTAGAGATCGGATATGAGCTTGGGCATCCTTCAAACTAATTTCTATCCAGATCTCCGCTCCTTTGTTATTCTAACGGGAGACAGACCATGTTTTCTCTTCCTCAGCTAGTGTAAACAAAGTGGAGGGAATGGCCCAGCCTGCAGATCATTAGAGCAACAAAGTAATGTGAGTTTGGCTAAAAATTAGTTCGGAGGACACCTGCGCTGAGTGACTAGATGTAGAGATCAGAGATGGGCTTGGGCATCCTTCAAACTGATTTCTACCAAAACCTCCACTCATTTGCTACTCTAATGGGAGGCAGGCCATGTTTTTTTTTGCCTCAGCTCCTGTAAACAAAGTGAAGGGAATGACCCAGCCCACAGCTCATTAGAGTAATAAAGGAGCGCGAGTTCAGCTAGAAACGAGTTCAGAGGACACCTGCAATTCAAGTGACTGAGTGTAGAGATCAGCTTGGGCATTCTCCAAACTCATTTCCAGCGGAACCTCTGCTCCTCTAAAGGAAGGCAGGCCAAGTTTTCTCTTGCCTCAGCTCCTGTAAACAAAGTGGAGGGAATGACCCAGCCTGCAGATCATTAGAGGAACAAAGGAGCACAAGTTCAGCTAGAAACGAGTTCGGAGGACACCTGCGATTTAGGTGACTGTGTAGAGATCAGAGATGAGCTTGGGCATTCTTCAAACTCATCTATAGCCAAACTTGTACTCTAATGAGCTGGGGGGCCATGTTGTTCTCTCACCTCAGCTCCTGTACATAAAGTAGAGGGAATGACCCGGCCTGCAGCTCCTTAGGGTAACAAAGGAGCATGAGTTTGGCTAAAAATTGGTTTGGAGGACACCTGCGCTGAGTGACTGGATGTAGAGATCAGAGATGAGCTTGGGCATCCTCCAAACTAATTTCCAGCGGAACCTCTGCTCTTCTAAAGGAAGGCAGGCCAAGTTTTCTCTTGCCTCAGCTCCTGTAAACAAAGTGGAGGGAATGACCCGGCCTGCAGCTCATTAGAGGAACAAAGCATCGCAAGTTCAGCTAGAAACGAGTTGGGAGGACACCTGCGATTTAAGTGACTGTGTAGAGATCAGAGATGAGCTTGGGCATCCTTCAAACACGTCTATAGCAAACTTTGTACTCCAACGTTTTCTCTGGCCTCAGCTCCTGTAAACAAAGTGGAGGGAATGACCCAGGCTGCAGATCAAGGAGTGCAAGTTCGGGCAGAAATGAGTTCGGAGGACACCTGACCTTCAAGTGACTGAGTGTAGAGATTGGAGATGAACTTTGCCATCCACCAAACTCATTTCTACCCAAACCTCCGCTCCTTTGCTACTCTAACGGGAGGCAGGCCACGTTTTCTCTGGCCTCAGCTCCTGTAAACAAAGTGGAGGGAATGACCCAGGCTGCAGATCAAGGAGTGCAAGTTTGGGCAGAAATGAGTTTCGGAGGACACCTGACCTTCAAGTGACTGAGTGTAGAGATCAGAGATGAACTTTGCCATCCACCAAACTCATTTCTACCCAAACCTCCGCTCCTTCGCTACTAACGGGAGGCAGGCCACGTTTTCTCTCAGCTCCTGTAAACAAAGTGGCAGGAATGACGTGGTTGGAGTAACAAAGGCACATGAGTTTGGCGCTCATTTACTGTAGGGATGTGAATAGCCACAATAGAGCAGAGCGGGTTTTAGTTGCTGAGCGTTGCATGTGCAGAACACGTCACTCAGGTGTAAATGGGGGGTTTTGCGCCTGTGTTTATTGCGAACACATTGACTTGTTTCTATTTTCGTCCCCCTCAGTGCACTTTTCTTTGTATGAGTGGAGTGTTCCCTCCATTTTAATCCGTCCTTTGTTGGAGCCCTGTCCTGGCCAGTCCTCCTCCCTCCCTCTCTCTCCACTTCTTCTCTCTACTTTACTTTTCCTTCACTTTACATCCGGGTTTTTTCCCTAGGCAATGGGAGCCGCATCACACCCCGCTCCTTAGGCAAAGTGAAATAAATTCGCCGCACCGACGCGACAAATAGTCCGCTCTTTCCTTCGCTCCCCGTGGCCCCCGGCGGACGCTGAGCCCCGCCTTCCTGTCACCGAACGGGGGTTCTCGCACCCGAGGAACCCGCCGGACAACTTCCCGGAGCTATTTGACGGATTTCCCCGCGTGTTCCTTCGCCTCCCCGTCCCATCACTCCCTCCCTCTCCCTCCGCTCGCCGGCCGCTCGGGCCCTCTCTCTCTCTATCTCTCTCCCTCTCCCTACGTCACGGGGTCCTGCGCGCGCGCGCCCCTCCTCCTCTTTCCCTTGCTGTAGCGGATTGGAGGTGGCGGCGGGGGCGCGCCTGGCTGAGGAGAAGGCGGCGGAGGGATCCGTGTCCCGGTGCGCTGCGGCTCGGGGAGGGAGAGAGTTCTTCTTTTGCCATCACTTTTTTTTTCTTTATTTATTTATTGGGCCCCCCTCCCCCCCTGAGTGAGCGGGCCGGGGCACGGACTCAGCCCGGTGTCGGCTCTTCTAACACCCCCCCCGTCCAGGGTTTACTTTGACTGAACGGACCCTTACTCCTCCATAGAAGGGGGGTGAGTGAGGAGAAGAAGAGGGTCGCCCCCCGTGTGATTTACCCCCTGAGCCTGAGGGGGAGGCCGGGGGGGACTGTGAGGGAAGATGTGGCGGTGACAGGGCTCTGTTCCCCTCCCCTGGAAGAAGAGGAGGAAGAAGAGAAGAAGAAAGAAGAAGAAGGGGGGACATCCCCGGTCATCCCCCGGGAGAGGGGCGCAGCAGGTGCGGGGCCGGTGATGGGGGAGGGGGGTGTGTGGAGGAGGGGAGCAGGCCGGAGAGTTGGGGGGGGGGGAGGGGATCACTGTATATATATGTATGGGGGGAGGGGGGGACCACACCAACTCCACCAACAATCACACTTCTCATCACACGTGACCCCCCCTCAGGGGGAGGGGGCACCCAATGAAAGTTCCACATAACACCGGGCCGGCCAATCAGGACGGGACTTTCATCCTGCAACTTGTCATCTGTCCAGTGCAGGCTGCGATGTGATTGGCTGAGGAGAGGGCCGAGGTTTAGTGTTGTATAGGAGGATGGGGAAGGAAGCTCTGTGTGTTGTCTATGATGACAGGTGTGAGTGGTGTACAGTGATGTGTGATCACATGTCACACTGATTGAAAGTTATGCTGGAGCGGCATAACAACACTGCTGATCAGCCAACCAGGTTCCACGTCTCATCCTGGAGCTTGCTGGCTTTGCAGTGAAGACTGAAATGTGATTGGCTGCTGAGTGGGCTGAGATTTCCTTTGCCTTTCTGAGGATAGGAAGACTGTTATTGTAACAGATGTGGCACTGATTTCAAGTTCTGATGTTAGGGGGCAGAGAAGCACAACAACGCCCAGCAGGCAGCCAGTCAGGATGGGACTTTCATCCTGAAACTTGTCATTTGCCCACTGCAGGCTGAGATCTGATTGGCTGATGAGTGGGCTGAGATTTAGTTTTATTTCTGAGGCTAGGAATACAATGTAGCACTGATTTGAAGTTTCAGTGGAGCAGCAGAACAACACCAGGCCTCATAGATAATGCTGGGTCCGTCTCCAGCAGCCAATCGGGTTCCAAGTTTCTTCTAGCAACTTACTTTCTTTTTGGTGTAAGCTGAAATCTGATTGGCTGCTGAGTGGGCTGAGATTTAGTTTTAGTTCTGAGGATAGGAAGACTGTTATTGTAACAAGTGTGGGTGGTGTGCAGTGGGAGTGGATACAATGTGGCACTGATTTCAAGTTCTGATGTTAGGGGGCAGAGAAGCACAACAAAGCCCAGCAGGCAGCCAGTCAGGATGGGACTTTCATCCTGAAACTTGTCATTTGACCATTGCAGGCTGAGATCTGATTGGCTGCTGAGTGGGCTGAGATTTCGTTTCCTTTTCTGAGGATACGAAGACTGTTATTGTAACAGATGAGGCACTGATTTCAAGTTCTGATATTATGGGGGCAGAGAAGCACAACAAAGCCCAGCAGCCAGCCAGTCAGGATGGGACTTTCATCCTGAAACTTGTCATTTGGGCTGAGATCTGATTGGCTGCTGAGTGGGCTGAGATTTTTTTTTATTTCTGAGGCTAGGAAGACTGTTATTGTAACAGGTGTGTAGTGAAGGTGGGTACAATGTGGCACTGATTTAAAGTTCTGATGTTGGGTGGCAGAGAAGCACAACAAAGCCCAGCAGGCAGCCAGTCTGGATGGGACTTTCATCCTGAAACTTGTCATTTGACCAGTGCAGGCAGAGATCTGATTGGCTGCTGAGTGGGCTGAGATTTAGTTTTATTTCTGAGGATAGGAAGACTGTTATTGTAACAGGTGTGCAGTGAAGGTGGGTACAATGTGGCACTGATTTAAAGTTCTGATGTTGGGTGGCAGAGAAGCACAACAAAGCCATGCATTAGCCAAAGGGAGCCAATTCAGGATGGGACTTTAATGCTGCAACTTGTGATCTGACCCGTGTAGGCTGAGATCTGATTGGCTGATCAGAGGGCTTAGATTTACGTTTATATTTGAGAATAGAAACAATATTCTTTATAACACGTGTGAGTATTGTATGGTGCTGATGTGATACAATGTAGCACTGATTTGAAGTGGAGCAGCAGAACAACACCAGGCCTCATAGGTAATGCTGGGTCCGTCTCCAGCAGCCAATCGGGTTCCAAGTTTCCTCCAACAACTTGCTTTCTTTTTAGTGTAGGCTGAAATCTGATTGGCTGCTGAGTGGGCTGAGATTTTTTTTTTTTCTGAGGATAGAAAGACTGTTATTGTAACAGATGAGGCACCGATTTTTTAAGGAATAATGTTAGGGGGCAGAAAAGCACAACAAAGCCCAGCAGGCAGCCAGTCATGATGGGACTTTCATCCTGAGACTTGTAATTTGCCAAGTACGGGCTGAGATCTGATTGGCTGATGAGAGGGCTAAGGTTTTTTCTTCTATATGAAGGTGGGATCACTGGTATTTATACAGCTGTGAGTAATATACAGTGCTTGTGTGATACAATGTGACACTGAGAGAAAGTTATGCTGGAGCAGAAGAACACAGGGCCTCATGGAGAACACTGGATCACCCTCAGGCAGCCAATCGGATTCCACGTTGCCTTCATTTAGTTTTATATTTTGAGGGTGAAAATGTGTTCTTTATAACAAGTGTGGAGGTTGGTGTGATGATGTGGCACTGGTTTAAAGTTCTGCTGGAGCAACATAAAAACACCGGGCCTCAAGGGTGATGCTGGGTTAGCCACAGGCGGCCAATCAGGTTCCAAATTTCATCCTAGAGCTTGTCCTTGCAGTGAAGACTGAAATCTGATTGGCTGCTGAGTGGGCTGAGATTTAGTTTTAGTTCTGAGGATAGGAACACTGTTATTGTAACAAGTGTGGGTGGTGTGCAGTGAAGGTGGGTACAATGTGGCACTGATTTAAAGTTCTGATGTTAGGGGGCAGAGAAGCACAACAAAGCCATGCAGGCAGCCAGTCTGTATGGGACTTTCATCCTGAAACTTGTCATTAGCCCACTGCAGGCTGAGATCTGATTGGCTGACGAGAGGGCTGATATTTAGTCTTCTTTTTTTTTTTTTCGTATAATGTTTTTTATTTTAAAGTAGTAGATTACAACAGTTACAGTATGTCAGATGACAACAACCACGAATGAGACACAGCATTGAAATACAAATTAATGCAATAATAATTGAACTGTTGTAGGAGTTGTAGTATTATACAGATATAACTAAACATAAATAAAAACAATTACTAATAAATGGAAATGAGAACTAATGGAGGGAAGGGAGAGGGTAATGGTGGTGTTCCGAAGGTGGATTTCACTTATTTTATTTCGCTATTATCCATGAAAGGGTATTAATACCATGACATGAGAACTCTTGAGTCAAAAGTGTCTGGAGTATAGTATATGGCCCAGGGCTTCCATATGCTATCAAATTTTTCCAACCCATTCTTGTCTAGCGCTTGACATTTTAGTCTTCTATATGAAGGCGGGACCACTGGTATTTATACAGGTGTGAGTGGTATAGAGGAACGGATGTGATTTGTGTGACACTGATGGAAAGTTCTGTTGGAACAGCAGAACAACACCAGGCCTCACGGAGAACACTGGATCAGCCTCGGGCAGCCAATCGGTTCCATGTTGCTTTCAGCAGCTTGCCTTCCTTTCAGTGTAGGATGAAATCTAATGGGCTGCTGAGATTTAGTTTTATCTTTTGTGGGTGAAAAATTGTTCTTTATAACAAGTGTGGAAGTTGGTGTGATGATGTGGCACTGGCTAAAAGTTCTGCTGGAGCAACCTAACACTGGGCCTCATGGGTGACGCTGGATCAGCCGCAGGAGGCCAATCGGGTTCCAAGTTTCATTCTGGAGCTTGTTGTCTTTACAGTGAGGACGAAGATCTGTCTGATGGGAGGGCTTAGATGTACTTTTATATTTGAGAATAGAAACAATATTCTTTATAACACGTGTGAGTATTGTACGGTGCTGATGTGATACAATGTAGCACTGATTTGAAGTTTTAGTGGAGCAGCAGAACAACACCAGGCCTTATAGATAATGCTGGGTCCGTCTCCAGCAGCCTATCTGGTTCCAAGTTTCCTCCAACACTTTGCTTTCTTTTTAGTGTAGGTTCAATTCTGATTAGCTGCTGAGTGGGCTGAGATTTAGTTTTTTTTTTTTTTTCCTCTGAGGATACGAAGACTGTTATTATAACAGATGAGGCACTGATTTAAAGTTCTAATGTTAGGGGGGGCAGAGAAGCCCAACAAAGGCCAGCAGGCAGCCAGTCAGGATGGGACTTTAATCCTAAAACTTGTCATTTGCCCACTGCAGGCTGAGATCTGATTGGCTGATGAGAGGGCTGAGATTTAATATTTTATATGAAGGTGGAGACCCTTGGTATTTATACAGGTGTGGGTAATATACAGTGCTGGTGTGATACAATGCGACACTGATGGAAAGTTCTGCTGGAACAACAGAACAACACCAAGCCTCAAGGAGAACACTGGATCAGCCTCGGGCAGCCAATCGGATTCCATGTTGCCTTCATTTAGTTTTATATTTTGAGGGTGAAAAATGTGTTCTTTATAACAAGCAGGGCTGTGGAGTCGGAGTCGAGGAGTCGGAGTCGGGGGAAATTTTGGGTACCTGGAGTCGGCAAACAATGCACCGACTCCGACTCCTACTAAATTTAGATTGGAATAAAAAAAAAAAAAAGCAAGTTTAAATGTCCCAATTCACAAAAAGTTATAATTAATGACTTCTATACTGTAAGAATAAAGACCAATGCATGCAGTGCCTCACGTAACCGCAAAACGAACACGTTAAGTGACCGTGAAGAAGCATGCTTTTCATGTGCTTCACTATATGGCACGCAACGCACAATTAGGAGCTGCAATACTTATACTTTCCATAGTGTTGTGTTCTGCTTTTACAGGGATCGCATGTTAGAGAACCAGTAAGTGTCCAAATAAAAAAAATTCCAACAGGAGTTTTATAAAGCACTAAAAGAAGTTGAAAAGTATGATCGCTCATCAAAACTTACTGTTGAAGAAGCCATCCTTGTTTATCCAGAGATCGTTAGTGATGTGGCCAGAATAGTTACTGCAATGCCACCCACCCAAGTCAGTGTCGAAAGATTATTTTCAGCCCTAAAAATAATTAAGTCTGACTTAAGAGCCTCTATGAAAGAGGATCTGGCAGAGGCAATTCTCTTCCTTAGAACTCTACATTGAATTGATTTGCATTTGCTAAGCCTAAAACTACATTTCAAGATTAATATAAACCATTTCTAGGTTTTACAGATTTTGTTTTTGGTTCATTATAGATAAGCTTTGTTTTTGTTCTAAAACAACCAAATAATGTGGTTTGTATTTTTGAACTGGTAAAGATCCTGTTCCTGATGTTTATGCCTGCTGCTACTATCCAGCCACTTGATTGTTTTCATTGTGTTTGTCTTTTGCTTAAACTGTGCAATACAGTAGACTGTTGGCTTCCCAGCCAGTAGTCCTGTGGTAGGTTGCGTTTCTTTCCCTCAAGGAATGTATAAAATACATTCGCATATTAATACAGAGGAGTCGGAGTCGGAAGTACATAAAACTGAGGAGTCGGAGTCGGAACATTTATCTACCGACTCCACAGCCCTGATAACAAGTGTGGAAGTTAGTGTTGGTGGCACTGGCTTAAAGTTCTGCTGGAGCAACATAAAAACACTGGGCCTCATGGGTGATGCTGGATCAGCCGCAGGCGGCCAATCAGGTTCCAAATTTCATCCTAGAGCTTGTTGTCTTTGCAGTGAGGACTGAAATGTGATTGGCTGCTGAGATTTCGTTTTAGTTCTGAGGATAGGATGTTATTGTAACATGTGTGGGTGGTGTGCAGTGAGGATGGGTACAGTGTGGCACTGATTTAAAGTTCTGATGTTGGGGAGCACAGAAAGATAACAAAGCAGCCAATCAGGATGGGACTTTCATCCTGCAACTCGTCATCTGCCCAGTGCAGGCTGAGATCTGATTGGTCGAAGAAGAGAGCTTTAAGCCCCGTATACGCTAAGAGAATTTTGTGAACATTTTATGTCCGAGGAACGATCGTACTATTTTCTGATGGTGTGTACACAACTTTTGAAAGCCGATTCCGGCCTTCCGATTGAAAATTCCAAAGTTTTAGTGGAGCAGCAAAACAACGGCAGGCCCTATAGATAATGCTGGGTCTCAGGCAGCCAATCGGGTTGTAACAGATGAGGGTGGTGTGCAGTGGGAGTGGATACAATGTGGCACTGATTTAAAGTTCTGATGTTAGGGGGGGCAGAGAAGCACAACAAAGCCCAGCAGTCAGCCAGTCAGGATGGGACTTTCATCCTGAAACTTGTCATTTGCCCACTGCAGGCTGAGATCTGATTGCCTGATGAGAGGGCTTAAATGTGCTCTTATATTTGGGAATAGGAACAATGTTCTTTATAACACGTGTGCGCATTGTATGGTGCTGGTGTGATACAATGTAGCACTGATTTGAAGCTTTAGTGGAGCAGCAGAACACCAGGCCTCATAGATTATGCTGGGGCAGTCTCAGGCAGCCAATCGGATTCCAAGTTTTCTCCAGCAACTTACTTTCTTTTTGGTGTAGGCTGAAATCTGATTGGCTGCAGAGTGGGCTGAGATTGTTTTAGTTCTGAGGATAGGAAGACTGTTATTGTAACAAGTGTGGGTGGTGTGGAGTGGGTACAATGTGGCACTGATTTAACATTCTAATGTTAGGGGGCAGAGAAGAATAACAAAGCCATGCAGGCAGCCAGTCAGGATGGGACTTTCATCCTGAAACTTGTCATTAGCCCACTGCAGGCTGAGATCTGCAGCGAGGATCACTCTTACTTATCCAATTAATCGAAACAATAATCGGCCAACTAATCGATTATGAAAATAATTGTTAGTTGCAGCCCTAATTGTAAAAGGTGAGGGTGGACACAATCTGGTGCTGATTTAAAGTTCTGATGTTAGGTGGCAGAGAAGTACAATGAAGACGTGCAGGCAGCCAATCGGGATGGAACTTTTTATCCTGCAACTTACAATCTGTACAGTGCAGGCTAAGATCTGATGAGAGAAGTTAGATTTAAGCCCCGTGCCGTACACACTATAAGAAAATTGGGCAAACATTTTTCATTCGAGGAACGATCGTACGATTCTCTGATATTGTGTACACAACTTTTGAATGACGATTCCGACCCTGTGAATAACAACATTTTTTTTCTCATACGGAAACCGAATGAACGATTTTCATTTAATTTGCATCACCTTTCTACGAGAAATATCAGATACAAAGGACTGCGCGTGATCAGAAACGACAAAAAAAAAAAAGCCTGTTATACGAGATATCTCATACGTTATTTCTATCCTCTTATTCGAATTAGCCCTGCTTCACATTGGAGTGATTTGGCATGCGACTCGGCAATGACACCGTCCAAATTCCCTAAAATAGTTTCTGTACTACTTTTGGCGACTTCAGGGTGCGCATTCCATAGACATCTGTGCAGCAACCGGCAGAGATATCGCTGAAATCGACCTCAGTTTTTTTATTTATTTATTTATTTTTGTTATGTTTTTTTTTTTTTTTTGTGGTTGAACTGGATGGACTTGTGTCTTTTTTCAACCTAACTATTTAACTATGTGACTGACATGTGGGGGAATGCAACAGTGCGAGTTTAGCTGAACTCACACGATTTAATTCCTGCTGTCCGTGTGAACCAGAGCTTAATGTGAAACATTGAGGAAACCCGGACGATTGTTCTCCCGATTTTCTCATAGAGTGTAATATTCATTTTATAGTGTGTACTATTAGTTTTATATTTGAGAATAAACAATTATATTTATAACAGGTGTGAGTAGTATAAATGCAGGTTGGATACAACGTGGAACTGATTTAAAAAAACCCTATTAAAAAAAAAATCATCTTGTAAGACAAAGGCATAATGAGCTTGTGTGCATTGCATACTAGCTCATTCTGAAATACTTACATTAGATTGAAGCCCCCGCAGTGGCGCTCGCACACTGCTGAGACGACTGACATCTTCCACTGTTTCTTGTGGGTTCACTGGGGTCCGGCGCTGTGATTGGCCAAAGCCGTAACGACGTCACTCCCATGAATGCTCGCGGGAGCCGTCCGCCACGGCACAGGTGCCCGTTTTCTTTGCGTGCGCAGAGGGCGGTGTATATAGTAAATATCTCCTGAACTGCAAGTTTAGATGATCTTTCCAGTACCTGAAGGAAGACTTCCTCTTTAGAGTTCTGATGTTTTCTTTTCAGTGTAGGCTGAAATCTGATTGGCTGCTGATATTTCGTTTTTATATTTTGAGGATGGAAAATTGGTGTGGAAAGTGTGATAATGTGGTACTGACTGAAAGTTCTGCTGCAGCAGCAGAACAACACTGGGCTTTGTGGGTGACCCTGGGCCAGCCTCAGGCAGCCAATCGGGTTCCAAGTTTCATTCTGGAGCTTGTTGTCTTTCCAGTGTAGTCTGAAATCTGCTGAGTGGGCTGAGATTGAATTTTAGATTTGAAGATGAAGACTGTTCTTGTAGCAGGTGAGGGTGATGTGCGGTGAGGGTGGACACGATGTGGTGCTGATTTAAGGTTCCAATGTTAGGTGGCAGAGAAGCACAATAAGGTGTGAGTAGTATACAGTGCTGGGGTGATATAATGTGACACTGATTTAAAGCATTACATTACCAGGCTTCATAGAGAACGCTGGATCTAAGGCAGCCAATCTGGTTCCAAGTTTCCTCCAGCAGCTTGCCTTCTTTTTAGTGTAAGCTAAAATCTGATTGGCTGCTGAGATCTAGTTTTTGTATTTTAAATATGGAAGATTGTTCTTTATAACAAGTGTGGAAGTGTTTGTGATGACATGTGGCACTGGCTAAAAGTCCTGCTGGAGCAACATATGGCTGGATTGACACCTATGCAGTGTTAGTGCTTTTTGCATTTTGCAGATTTGCACTACAGTCTATTTAAAGTGGAGTTCCACCCTGAAATTTTTTTTACACCAAATATCTAAAAATAAAATAAAATGGGAAAAAAAAAAAAAAAGTTTTTATTTTTTTTACTTAGCCGGAGTAAGGATTTTGCTATGCGCAAGTCCCTAATCTGCCTCTTCATCCTCCACGGTGGATCTTCTTCCTCGTCCTACACTCTGTTTCTTCTTGTGAATGGGGCCTTCTGGGAACTATGTGTATCCCAGAGAGCAGCCGGCCCATTCACAAAGCGCTGCGCTGCTCGAGCATGCGCAGTAGGAAACGGGCAGTGAAGCCGCACAGCTTCACTCTGCTTGTTTCCCTTACTGTGGATGGCGGCGCCTGCGAGGGATCGGCGGGGGCCGACATCGCTGGCGTCTAGGACAGGTAAGTGTCCTTATTAAAAGTCGGCAGCTACAGTAGCTGACTTTTTTTTTTTTTTTTTAACCAGACCTCCACTTTAACATGGTTTCCTATGGAACACGTTCTGTAGTGCAAATCTGCAAAAAAGCTCTAAAACAGCATAGGTGTGAATCCAAGTCTCATCCCGGAGCTTGTTTTCTATCCAGTGCAGGCTGAAATCTTATTGGCTGTTGAGTGGGCTGAGATTTAATTTTAAATTTGAAGATGGGAAGACTGTTATTGTAACGGATGAGGGTGAATACAATGTGGTGCTGATATCTGATGTTGGGTGGCAGAGAAGCACAATATAGCTGTGCTTTGCCAGGCTAGTCTAATGGCTGTACACACGATCCAAAAATACAGATTTTGAAGCGATTGTACAATAATCTGATCGTGGGTACACAGCTTTCGAGAGCCAATCATGACTGTTCATCTGATATTATCCGATGGGACAAACACAAAAAATTGTCCTTGTACGATACCAAATTGTATGATTTTTATTTTAAAGCGGTTGTAAACCGCATAAACTTTTTTTTTTTTCAAACCTGCAAGGCAAAAGGCATAATCGGCTAGTATGCACCGCATACTAGCTGATTATGAAATACTTCCCTCGGAACGAGGTAAAGAACACTTACCTGGTCCACGCAGAGCGAGATGTTTTCTTGCTCCGGCGTGTCTTCCAGGTATCGCCGCTCCAGCGCTGTGATTGGCTGGAGCGGCGATGACGTCACTCCCACGCGTGCGCGCGGGATATTTAAAATCGGCAGGGTCCGGCGGATGCCGGACCTTTCGCCGTGGATTCTCCCCTGCGCATGCGCCGCCCGCATTGCGAGGGGAATATCTCCTAAACCGTACAGGTTTAGGAGATATTCTTTATACCGTACAGGTTTAGGAGATATTCTTTATACCTACAGGTAAGCCTGTTTACAACCACTTTAATCCGTACAGTTGTCTTTTGAAAATACATTATAACACATTACATCACTTCCAAATTGTTATTCTGTCGTATGAGAATTTTTGTCCCTTTTAGTAAACCTCTTAATTTTCAATATGAGACTCGCAACCAAAAAATAAAATAAAACTATCTGTTGTATGATTTTCAGATTGTGTGTACGGGCCATAAGGCAGCCAAGCAGGACGGAACTTTTCATCCTGTAACATGTCAACTGCCCAGTGCAGGCTGAAATCTGATTGGCTGATGAGTAGACTGAGAGTTTGTTTTCTATGAGGCTGGGAACACTGGTATTTTTATACAGGTGTCGGTAATATACAGTGCTGGTGTGATACAATGTGACACTGACTAAAGTTCTGCTGGAACAGCATAACATTGGGTCTCATGGGTGACACTGGCCTCAGGCAGCCAATCGAGTTCAAAGTTTCATCCTGGAGCTTGTCTTTTCAGTGAAGGCTGAAATCTCGCTGCTGGGTGGGCAGAGATTCAGTCGCATATTTGAAAATGGAAACACTGTTATATTTATAACACATGTGAGTAGTATAAATGCAGGCTTGATACAATGTTGCACTGGTTGAAAGTTCTAGTGGAGCAGCAGAACAACATCAGGCCTCATGGATAAACGCAGCATCAATCTCAGGAAGCCAATCAGTTTCCAAGTTTCACCCAGTAGCTTGCCTTCCTTTTTAGTTTAGGCTGAAATTTTTTTTTGTTTTTTTAATTTTTGAGGATGGGAAAATTGTTATTTATGGTGGCACTTACTAAAAAATTCAGCTGGAGCAGCATGAGAACACTGGATCAGCCTCAGGTGACCATTCAGGTTCCAAGTTTCATCCTGGAGCTTGTTGTCTTTCCAATGTAGGCTGAAATCTGATTGGCTGTTGAGTGGGCTGAGATTTAAAGGGGAGTTCCAGTTTTTTTTTTAAATGTTTATTAACCACTTAAGGCCCGGACCTTTAGGCAGCTAAAGGACCTGGCCAGGTTTAGCGATTCGGCACTGCGTCGCTTTAACTGACAATTGCGTGGTCATGCGACGTGGCTCCCAAACAAAATCGGCGTCCTTTTTTCCCCAAAAGCTTTCTTTTGGTGGTATTTGATTTTTTTTTTTTTTTTGCGACAATTTTGAAAAAAATGCAATATTTTTTTACTTTTTGCTATAATAAATATCCCCCAAAAATATATATATAAAAAAAAAATGTTTTCCTCAGTTTAGGCCGATACGTATTCTTCTACCTATTTTTGGTTAAAAAAATCGCAATAAGTGTTTATCGGTTGGTTTGCGCAAAATTTATAGCGTTTTTACAAAATAGGGGATAGTTTTATTGCATTTTTATTAATAATTTTTTTTTTTTTTTTACTACTAATGGCGGCGATCAGCGATTTTTTTTTTTTTTTTTCATGACTGCAACATTATGGCGGACACTTCAGACAATTTTGACACATTTTTGGGACCATTGTCATTTTCACAGCAAAAAATGCATTTAAAATGCATTGTTTACTGTGAAAATTACAATTGCAGTTTGGGAGTTAACCACAAGGGGGCGCTGAAGGGGTTATGTATGACCTAATATGTGTTTCTAACTGTAGGGGGGTGTGACGTCATCGATTTGTGTATCCCTATAAAAGGAAACACACGATCGATGACGTCGCCACAGTGAAGAACGGGGAAGCTGTGTTTACACATAGCTCTCCTCTTTCTTCAGCTCCGGGGACCGATCGCGGGACTCGGCTGGGTACTAGCACAGGACGTACCTGTACGTGCATGTGCCCAGCTGTGCCATTCTGCCGACGTAAATGTGTAGGAGGCGGTCCTTAAGTGGTTAAAGGTCAGCAGCTACAAAAATTGTAGCTGCTGGCTTTTAATAAACACGCTCACCTGCTCCACGGTCCAGCGACGCACCGGCCGGAGCTCCGCTCCCCCCCCCCGGCCGGCGTCTTCATCCTTAGTGTGGGCACCCGGCCGTGACCGCTTTCGGCTTCACAGCCGGGTACTTACTGCGCATGCACGAGCGGCGCTGCGCACTGTGATTGGCCAGGCGATCGCCTACAGGGAGGGGCTGCTGTAGGTGATATGACGTATCGCCTAGGCGGTCCCTGGGCGGAAGGAGGAAGTGGGACAGGAAGTCCCACTCCTCCAGAAGACCTCACTCCCCCTAAAAAATTACATGCCAAATGTGGCATGTAAGGGGGCAAGGAGTGGATTAACCACTTCCATACCAGGTACTTACGCAGCTTCCCGCCCAAGCCAATTTTCAGCTTTCAGCACTGTCGCACTTTGAATGGCAATTTGCGCGGTCATGCTACACTGTACCCAAACAAAATTGGCGTCCTTTTTTCCCCACAAATAGAGCTTTCTTTTGGTGGTATTCGATCACCTCTGCGATTTTTTTTTTTTTTTGCGCAACAACTAAAAATAGGCTGAAAATTTGGAAAAAAAATTACGTTTTTCTTTTTTTCTGTTAATTTTTTTGTAAATAAGTTTTCTCTTTCAATTACGGGCACTGATATGGCGGCACTAATGGGCACCGATGAGATGGCACTGATGGACATCGATGAGGTAGTACTGACGGGCACAGATGAGGTGGCACTGATTGGCGGCGCTGGTATGTGGCACTGATGGGCACACATAGGCGGCACTGATGGGCACACATAGGCGGCACTGATGGGCACACATAGGCGGCACTGATGGGCACACATAGGCGGCACTGATGGGCACACATAGGCGGCACTGGGCACTCATGGGCGGCACTGGGCACTCATGGGCGGCACTGATGGATACTTATGGGTGGCACAGATGGGCACTGATAGGTGGGCACTGGGCATGGATGGCACTGATGGACACTGGGGTGGCGCTGATGGACACTGGGGTGGCGCTGATGGACACTGGGGTGGCAGCACTGATTTTTGTCAGGTTGCCAGTCAGTGCCCATTTGTGGGCACTGACTGGCATCTTTTTTCTTTATGCTTTTTTTTTTTTATTTTTTAGACTTTTTTTTTTTATTTTTTTTTATGCCATTTTTTTTTTTTTTGCCCACCCTGGTGCTCCAGGGTGGGCATCCCTGGTGGTCCAGTGTGGCGATCCGAGGGGGGGCTGCGCTGATAAACAATCAGCGCTAACCCCCCCTGTCAGGAGAGCCGCCGATCGGCTATCCTCTACTCGCGTCTGTCAGACGCGAGTGAGGAAGAGCCATCGACGGCTCTTCCTGTTTACATCGTGATCAGCCGTGGTTGGACACGGCTGATCACGTGGTAAAGAGTCTCCGCCGGAGGCTCTTTACCGAGATCGGAGATGCAGGGTGTCAGACTGACACCCCGCATCACCGATCGCCGCGATGCGCGCCCCCACGGGCGCGCGCGGCATGAAATCCTGCAGGACGTTCTAGAACGTCCTGTCAGGATTTCATAACCACTTCCCGGACGTAAATCGGCCATAGGCCGGGCGGGAAGTGGTTAAGCAGAAGTTCCACTTTTGGGTGGAACTTCGCTTTAATTTTATATTTAAAGATAGGAAGACTGTTATTGTAACAGGTGAGGGTGGTGTGCAGTGAGGGTGGACACAATGTGGTACTGATTTAAATTTCTGATGTCAGGTGGCAGAAAAGCACAACAAAAGCTGTGCAATAGCCTAATGCCACGTATACACGGTCGGAAAAGTTTGATGTGAGCTTTTGGTCGAAAATTCTGACCGTGTGTCGGCCCCATCTGACTTTTTCTGTCTGAATTTCCGACACCAAAAATTTGAGTTAGTTCTCAAATTTTCCGACTTAATTTTTCTCTGCTCATTGTAGTGTTGTACATGACCGCTTTCTTGACGGTCGGACATTTGTGTGACCGTGTGAATGCAACACAAGTTTGAGCCAAAATTCAGTCGGGAAAAAATCCACGGTTTTCTTGTCGGAATTTCCAATCGTGTGTACGCGGCATTAGCCAGTCAATGAGGATGGGACTTTTATTTTTAGACATTTTTTTTTTTTTTCTTAGTAACCCTTTAAGCCTGGTACACACTGTGGGGGTTATTTACGAAAGGCAAATCCACATGATCAGAAACAATAAACAATGAAAAAAAAGTTTTCTTACATTCATTCAGTCCGCTGTGACTTGCTGTGAGACATCAAAGGGGAAAACTGGACGATCGTTTGCGAGATTCCTCTTCTAGTGTTTACCCAGCTTAAAGGGGAGCTCCACCCAAAAGGGCAAGTTCCGCTTTTAGGACTCTTTCCCTTTCTGTTGAACCGGTTGATATTCGGTCCATGTGTACCAGCCACATTGGAGCCTTGGACCGATGTACACTGCCAGAATTGGGCAAGTGTGTCTTTTGGTTGTTTTTGCAGCCCATTCAATCAAATGAGCTGCTTTAACACGAAATGCATGTTGACACGTGTGCGCTAATGCACCAGAATAGTGTGGATGGGCCCTTGAAGTGATGATGATTCTTGCACCCGGGGCAGCCAATCAGATTCGGACTTTCATTTGCAATTGTCACTAGTGCTGGTTTAAATCCAATTGGTTGCTAGGAGTTGTTTGAGAGTTTTTCTCGTGTGTGTGTGATTTATATAAATAATTATATTCTATTTTTGTTCACTGTGGTCAGTGAAAGATTCCCCAATTGATGTATTAAATACTATTTGATTACTGCATTCAGCTCCCAGTCCTCTTCTTCTTTTGATTAAGTGTTGGGTGGTGTTTGAAGCCTAGCAGACTGGTTGATGCGGACTCTGCTTATTGCAATGTGGTGTGTGTGTGTGTGTATGTATGTATGTATGTATGTATGTATGTATGTGTACAGGTTGGGTGTGAGGTAAGTGTAATTTTTAAAAGAAATCTGTGCAGGAGAAACATAGAAGCTGACATTGTTGACTTCTCTATTAGACAACTCTGGCTTTTGTGCTGCTACCTTTTCTCTGACATGTCTCAGCCTTTGCTGATCTTCATATTAGTGACTTGTACTCAGAAAGTGCTAAAGATTGTTTGTTGACGTTACAGCCAGTCACCTAGCATTTGAAGGAGGTCAGCAATGTGCATTGTCTACCCACATGTTTATTTCATGACAGGTTTACTCTGAACTTCTGGTGTTAAAGTGGATGTAAACCCACTCTCATCCTTTCTAAACTCCTGCCATAATGCTGATCTATAAGGATATAGATGCCTCCTGCATATATCCTTACCTGTCAAATGTCTCCCCTCTGTCTGTTATAAGAACTGAAAAACTGCAGATTCTGTGGGTGGATCTGTTGTCTGGAGCTCAGTGGGTGGAGTCGTGAGGTCAGTAGACTCCTCGCCCTCCTCTACACTCCTCTTGTCAACATGAATTTTCAACTGTGTATTCCTTACACTAAATTCTGCCATGATCACTAACATCCAGTCGAAATCCAGAAAAGTAACCTCATGACTTCAGAAAAGGAGTGGGGATGGGAAGTAAAAAATAATGCCCGTCTCCAGGCTAGTGCATGAGATGTGTAAATAACCTGTCACTCACAGCAAGGGGGAAGAACGGACAAAAGTTTTCTCCTGTTCGTTTATCTCACTGAAAAAATAAGAGGATTGCTCAGAGCTGGATTAACTCTTTGTGGCAAGACTGGGCACAGATGATAGGAAATCTTATACTGTACATTGTGACAGCAAAAAAAAAATTGGGTTTACATCCACTTTAAATGCTTTCACTACTTTACTTAAAGCGGGAGTTCACCCGCAAAAATGTTTTTAAGATTAGATTCATGCTCATTTTGTCGAGGGGAATCGGCTAGTTTTTTTAAAATGGAAGCAGTACTTACCGTTGTAGAGAGCGATCTTCTCCGCCGCTTCCGGGTATGGGTCTTCGGGAGTGGGCGTTCCTTCTTGATTGACAGGCTTCCGACGGTCGCATCTATCGCGTCACGAGTAGCTGAAAGAAGCCGAGCGTCTGCGGCTCTATACGGCGCCTGCGCACCGACGTTCGGCTGCTTTCAGAAAATCGTGACGCGATAGATTCGACCGTCGGAAGCCTGTCAATCAAGAAGGAACGCCCAGTCCCGAAGACCATACCCGGAAGCGGCGGAGAAGATCGCTCTCTAAAACGATAAGTACTGCTTAGTTTTTAAAAAAACTAGCCGATTCCCCTAGACAAAATGAGCATCAGACTAATCTTAAATTTTTTTTTTGCGGGTGAACCTCCACTTTAACGGCGTAACCAATCTGCATTTAGATCAGTCTCGGATAATGGAATTCAAAATGTCATTATGCGCCTATAAAGTTTCAGTGCTGTTTTGTGTCTAACTGATCACTATTATTTATTTGAGATGTATTTATGGACAGATGTACCTTTTTTTTGGTACAAGTTGTCCTTTAAGAAGTGCCCCCCCTTTCCTAAGTGCAGCATACCCAATCCAATAATTGCTTCTATCCCCATTCCAGCAGTCCTTATTGTGTAGTGCCCAGAGCCACACAGCCGTTCTTCTAAAAGCAACCCTCTCTGTGCTTGGGGAGGGGGAATGCCTTGATGGACAACTTGAAAGGTATAGTTTTCCTCATTTACGTCAGTTTTATATGTAAATGCAGCACCATTTTAGCATGAGTGTGAGCACTACACTGCTTGTGTAAAACATGAGTAACACTGGTATGGGCTGGGAGTGGCATATTAAAACAGCGGGCCTCGTGGTAGAATATCAGACCTGCGTTCTTCAGGTGTAAATTTTCAGAGCAGACTTGAATGTGATAAGTTGTCGAAAAAATTTGTCCTTTTCTATGGGCATTGTCCAAACCTTGCTTGTGCTTCAACATTGGAACTGCACTGTCTGTGAGAAACACTAGTTCAAACATTTGCTGTGATTTGGAGAGTACAACAATACATGGCCTCAAATATAAAATATGCAAGGATGTAACAGAGGCAGCCAATCGTACTGGAGGTCTCTGTCGTCTCCGCCTGTGATTTCCAGTGCTGCTTTGATTTTAATGGATATCTGGAAGTTGTTGGAGATCGTTGTTCCCCAACGTTTGTACATGAAATAGGAGCAAACTGTGTGTGTGTATATGTATGTATACATACCGTATTTATCACGGTATAACGCGCTCCCGCGTATACCACGCACCCCTAAAGTTGCCCCGAATCCTGTGGAAAAAAAGTTTTTTTTGTACTTACAGTTTTGGTGTCTTGTGCGGCGGCCTCGTCTGGTCCGGCGTCCGTCTGCGGCTTCGGGTGTCCTCTTCGTCGTGTCCGGTGTCCTTCTGCGGCTTCGGGTGTCCTCTTCGTCGGGTCCGGCGTCCTTCTGCGGCGTCCTCCCCGCTCGTTTCCCGCGCCAAGTTTGAATACTGCGCCGACATATACAGAGCGCAGTACACTCGTGTATTGTCGGGCAGGCTCGGCAACTCTCGCGCTGACGTCCTGTACGTCCAGGACGTGAGCGCGGAAGGAGCCGAGACTGCCCGACTATACCCGAGTGTACTGTGCTCGGTATTATATGTCGGCGCAGTATTCAAACTCGGTGCGGGTATCGGCGTATACCGCGCACCCACGATTTTGCCCTGATTTTCAGGGCAAAAAAGTGTGCGGTATACGCCGATAAATACGGTATAGGTGTGTGTGTATATGTATGTATGTGTGTGTATATATGTATGTATGTATATATATGTGTATATATATATATATATATATGTATGTGTGTGTGTGTGTGTGTATATGTATGTATGTATATATATATATATATATATATATATATATATATATATATATATATATATATATATATATATATATATATATATATATATATATATATATATATATATATATATATATATATATATATATATATATATATATATATTAAAAAATTGCTTGTGTTTGTTAAATTGTTTGTGAGTGCCGCTGGATTAGACTGTGTTAGTGACACACAGGGGTCTATTTATAAAGTTGATATTGTGCTTTCACAAACATTTATCGGTGGTGAATCAATGTCTCCTATTTAAAACGCACACACCTGAATGGTTCTCCAGAGATCGTTAGAAAAAGCCGAATTCTCGGCTTTATAGATAACTTGGTGTATGGAAAGACAAAAGTGTAACTAAAGGCAAAACTTTTTTTTTTTATTATTTATTTTGGATTGAGGAAGGGAGGGGAGGATTTTATTTTTTCTTCTTTTCCATCTATGTTCCCTAGGGAAGATTTCCTATCACTTCCTGTACCATAGTCCAAACAGGAAGTGTGAGGGAATCCCGGTGTCCTACCAGGAAAGGTCCCCCCGGCGAATAATGCCCCCTCCCCCCGTACTGTGCAGGCAGGAGCACAACGGAACCGGCTGAAAATTGCCAAAGATAAACAGATGTGAATCGGCTGTACACGGCGCCTGCGCAATAAGCACGACATTGTGCCACACGCTCCCGATGCTCGTCAATTTAAAATAAGGCCTCTTCTGTAGCTATCCGCCCCTTACACGCTTCTCAATAACAACACATCAACCTCATTGTGTTGGTTAAATAGGTCCTGCACACCCGCCCATCAACATTGCAACACCCACCTTTTAGTTGTTAAACACGCCCGGCAAAGACGTGTAGTTTATTGATAAAACCAACCCCAACTTATCAGCGCTGCCCATCAATTTTAAAATTTGGCCTCTTCTGTAGCCATCCGCCCCTTACACGATATAAGTTATACACCCACCCCTTGCAGAGTTGCACGAGCATCGGGAGCACGCGGCAGCATGTGGCACAATGTCGTGTTCATTGCGCAGGCGCCGTGTACAGCTCTTTCACAGCTGTTCATCTTTGGCGGCTTTGTTGTACGCTGTACTGCGCAAGCGCTGCGCCTGCGCAATACAGGGCGGCAGTATCTGCCGGGGGGACCTTTCTCGGCAGGAGAAAGGCATAAGATTTCCCCTCTGACTACTCTGATGCCAACCCAAAATTTGGGATATAACTTTTACGTTTGCTGATAATGGTAAACAGAGCCATGTTGTGTGCTTGAGCTGCATTTTTGTTGCATGCTCCCCCCCATTTAAGCTGCTCTAGGTAGTGGATGGGGGTGTTTGTTTACATGCCATGGTCATGATTTTTTACTGCAACTGTGCTAAAAACGACCCGACTTGTAGCGATCAGTGGGCAGCAAGGTGACAATGTAATGAATGAGGAAGCACCACAAACGGTATGCAATTCAGGTGTTTTCGGCCCACTTATCAACAGAAACAGGGGTTAAAGACTGTGTGTGTGTGAGATGCCTCTGACTGAAACATGCATCTAAATCTATCCTAATGGGGGCTTATAGCTCTGCTGTGTCTTGCTGGAAAAGCATGATCTGCAGGCGGGCCTCATGTTTAAAACCGTTGGGAGGAATATCAGTCTGACAACCAACCAATCCCATTCGAACCTTCATTCTCCAGCTGTCTAATTCTGGGGCAGATTGGAATCTGATTGCTATTGGTTGTCTGGGAACGTATTCCCTTAGAATACAAAGAAAATTATGCATGAGGTTGAGAAACAAACAATACTTATTTTGTGTGCAGCTGCCTAAGTGACACCATGCATAAAACCTGACACTGGGAGGGACGCTGCTTTAAAGTTTTTCTGTGACCTTTTGGACGAGCAAAACACCGGTCCTCATGTATTAGACGGAGGGAGAAACTCTGTCTCTGGGAACTCATCATATTCAACCTTCATTCTCCAAATGTCATTTTTCCAGTGCAGATTTGAATCTGAATGGTTGCTATGAGTCTGCGGAAAGCGTTATTCTCTCAGAATACTTAAAAACCTTATACGTGAGGTCAGACGCACGCCATTCTCATCATGCACAACACTGTGCGAGTGGACTGTGTGTCAGTTGTATGGACATAAAGGCTGTCTGTTATAAAGCAAAACGCCTCTGTCCTCTCGCACACTTCACATTGCTTTTGGGGTGTGAAACTTGCCAAATACTGTATAATAAAATGCAGATTATTCCCCAATGTATGTGATATTCTGTTGTCCCCTGATGTAGAGCTACAATAGTGTCGGAATATCTGAACACACGGGTTATATAGATGTATGTTCTCTAGTCAGGGATAAATGTGTCTGACTTCTTTGTGGGCCTCACCCATTTAAAAGGATACTTGTACAGAGAGAAAGATGCATACACTTTTTTATTTTTCTGAGAGTGTTGGTTGCTTGGCTGCTTCATAGATCCATTAAATTCTGTTAGGTAGATTCAGGTACATTGGTGCAAACTTGCTGCGGCGTAGCTTAGCCTGTTTAGGCTACGCCGCCGTAAGTTAGCTAGGCAAGTACATGATTTTCAATGTACTTGCCTGCTAATATACGGCGGCGTAGCCTAAAGCGGGCGGGCGCCGAATTCAAATGTGTAGAAGGGGGGCGTGTTTAATGTCAATCAGGCTTGACCTCACGTTTTTACGTTACTGCGCATGCGCCGGGCGCCTACATTTCCCAGTGTGCATTGCGGCTAAGTACGCCGCACGGGCCTATTGATATTGATTTCGATGTGGACGTAAACTACGTAAATCCCTTTTCGCGGACGACTTACGCAAACGACGTAAACATTTTGAATCTCGCGGCGGGAACGGCGGCCATACTTTAACATTGCTATTCCACCTAATAGATGGAATAACTTTAGGCCTGATAATGCCTTACGGAAACGGCGTAAATCTACTGCGGCGGCCGGGCGTACGTTCGTGAATCGGCGTATCAACTCATTTACATATTATACGCCGACCGCAATGGAAGCGCCACCTAGCGGCCATCCGAAATATTGCAATCTTAGATATGTTTAAGCGTATCTCTGTTTGAGCATACGCTTAGGCTCCATTCACATCTAGGCGTTTTCACGCCAGACGCCCGACGCTCGTGCCGCTGGAGGGGAGATTTCACATTGGTGTCTATCATTGGTGTTCACATCTCACGCCGAACGCCGAAACGTCGTACGTCTGCCGCCTGAAAACAAGTCCCGGACCCTTTTTTTTAGGCGGTGTTCGGCATAGACAACAATGTGTTGTTAAAAAAAAAAAAAAAAGTTTAAAACGACCCGTTTTGTCGCGGCAAAATACGCCGCGTTGTAGTGTGAATGCAGCCATAGGTCGGCGTAGATTCTGAGTTAGGTCGGCTTATCTACTGATAAACTCTTTCTGAATCTACCTATGTGTATGCAACTTTCACTTGTGCAGTGCAAACTGATGTGAGCTGAACTGATTTCTTGGCAAAAAAAAGTGACTGAACTGACACCGCCTGTGTGCAAGGACCCTAACTGCCCATCACAAGGTGTATACAGTTTATCACAAGGCTAGATAAATTGTAAGCATTCTTTGCCATTGCTCTAAAAAATATGCAGCTTGTATTTGCCATCAGCTGTCTCCGGATTTTGCTGATCCTTTCTTACAAGTAATCAAGCTTAGGAATGTATAGAAACAAAATATATCTTTCATCTTCGCTAGTCTGATTGGTTGCTATGAAAGATGTTGTTTGCACACCATGATTGCTTAGGACATGCAGTTTTATTGTGCATATGCGATGAGTCAGTATAATGATACAGTTAAAAATGGGTGTATTTGCAGTTAGGTATTCCAGGGTTAGGCTAGACCAGTGATGGTGAACCTTGGCACCCCAGATGTTTTGGAACTACATTTCCCATGATGCTCAACTACACTGCAGAGTGCATGAGCATCATGGGAAATGTAATTCCAAAACATCTGGGGTGCCAAGGTTCACCATCACGTGTTCTATTCTCTGGTATATAGTTTTCTTATGCAAATAGTTTTTTTATTTTTATTTTTTTTCGGTTGCCAACTTTCTTACAAGGAGATCCTACCAGTACTTCTGTTGCAGGCTGACAACACTAATCTGCTTCCTGTCAATTTGCAGCAATGTTGTCTGCCTGCCTTGCGATGTTTATTCAGTTAGATAACAGCAAGACGGCCCAGCCACCAACTGAAGGAGCATGCTCACCAAATGTGACACCCTGTTGGCCATTGTGAGGTAGTGGCTTAGTGATTCTCGTGTAAGAAATTGTGTAAAAGATGATATACAGTGAAATATACTGAAATAGATTAAGACAGGGTTCACATTGGTTGCTGCCACGGCTCGTAGCAGAGGTCCAATGCGTCCCTGTTCTGTTTCAGGGGCAAATCCGGTCCGAATTTTTTTCAGTGCAGACTGCGGTCTGAATTATAAGTCCAATCTAGTGGCTGGAAATCAACAATAAAAAAAACAATATAGTGAAAAATATGCACAGTCCCATGATGGGATCAGCAGTATTGGTGAAAACACAATAGTTCAGTGCAAAGATGTGCACAAACATTTGGTGGTGACTTGAAAAGTGAAGAAGGTGATCTTGTACAGTGATCCAGAATCGCCCACCACACCCCTGTGAAATGGACTCTCACCGGAAAAGCTGGCTGCCATTACAACACGCACTTAGTGTAGATCCGCCATCTGTTGTGGGGAAGCCAACTCTCACCATCCATATGTAGCTGTAGTAAATAAAGCTCACTGGGAGCCAGATGAAGTCTCCATAGTGTAGTATTTATTGGAATTGTATGTTAAAAGCCAAAATAAAATGAATCGTATGACAATGGGTGTCCCTGCCGACCCGGTATGGGACAGTGACCTGACATCGGCACTAGTGTCTGCTCCCCGTCCAATAGTGTCAGATGTCAAATTTGTTTTATATAGCCTCTAAAAACTGCTCAAATCAGCAGTCCAATCAATATGGGACGGTTGGTTATGCGGCAGTGACACAACAAGGTGAGGGACGTGGCGGCAGCAGGTGAGTGGATGCCCGCTAACCGGCGCTGCCATGATGGATCTGACATGACAGGTGCTCTTTAAATATAATGACTTATTCTTGCTGGTAGTTGGGGAAACCTTCATATTGTTTGCAAATATTAAAGATCCTATTTAGAATAATAAGCTGTCAGGTTAGTAAAACAGCGATCTCAGAACCGATTCAATCATACAGTTTGTGGTGTACCTAGATTTGCAAAACAATGTGATTAACCACTAGCCGACCAGCCACCGTCATTATACGGCGGCAGGTCGGCTCTCCTGGGCGAGAGCCCGTAGCTATACGTCCTATCGTATAGCCGCCACTAGGGGGCGCGTGCGCGCCGCCGGAGGCGCGCGCGCGCGCTCCCCGCTCGCCCCCGACTCCCGTGCGTGTGCCCGGCGGGCGCGATCGCCGCCGGGCACACGCGATAGCTCGGTACAGAGCGGGGAACGGGAGCTGTGTGTGTAAACACACAGCTCTCGTTCCTGTCAGCAAGGGAAATGCTGATTTTCTGTTCATACAATGTATGAACAGAAAATCAGTGTTTCCCCTAGTGAGGCCACCCCCCCCCCCACAGTAAGAACACACCCAGGCATACTTAACCCCTTCCCCGCCCCCTAGTGTTAACCCCTTCACTGCCAGTGGCATTTTTATAGTAATCCAATGCATTTTTATAGCACTGATCGCTATAAAAATGCCAATGGTCCCAAAAATGTGTCAAAAATGTCCGAAGTGTCCGCCATAATGTCGCAATACCGAAAAAAAAATCGCTGATCGCCGCCATTACTAGTAAAAAAAATATTAATAAAAATGCCATAAAAATACCCCCTATTTTGTAAACGCTATAACTTTTGCGCAAACCAATCGATAAACGCTTATTGCGATTTTTTTTACGAAAAATATGTAGAAGAATACGTATCGGCCTAAACTGAGGAGAAAAAAAAAGTTTTTTTATATATTTTTGGGGGATATTTATTACAGCAAAAAGTAAAAAATATTAATTTTTTTTTAAATTGTCGCTCTATTTTTGTTTATAGCGCAAAAAATAAAAACCGCAGAGGTGATCAAATACCACCAAAAGAAAGCTCTATTTGTGGGAAAAAAAGGACGCCAATTTTGTTTGGGAGCCACGTCGCACGACCGCGCAATTGTCAGTTAAAGCGGCGCAGTCCCGAATCGCAAAAAGTCCTCTGGTCTTTGGGCAGCAATATGTTCCGGGGGTTAAGTGGTTAAAGGAATATTCCTGAACTTTGTTTTATCTCATGGTTACTGTGAAATTGTGTGCATTCATCAATGCAGTGCATGATATCGCAGCTTGCAGAACTTGAATTCATTGAATGAGTTTACCAAAAATCTAAGTATTGTAGAATATACAGCCTCATGCTACATTTCATGCTGAATAAACTCAATTTTTAATGTATCTTAAAGTGGAGGTTCACCCGGAAATGTTAATTTTTAACATTAGATTGATGCTCATTTTGTCTAGGGGAATCGGGTGTTTTTTTAAAAACGAAGCAGTACTTACCGTTTTAGAGAGCGATCTTCTCCCAGCCGCTTCCGGGTATGGTCTTCGGGACTGGGCTTTCCTATTTTGATTGGCTTCCGGCGGTCGCATCTATCGCGTCACGATTTTCCGAAAGTAGCCGAACGTCGGTGCGCAGGCGCCGTATAGAGCCGCACCGACGCTCGGCTTCTTTTGGCTACTCGTGACGTGATGTATGCGACCGTCGGAAGCCTGTCAATCAAATAGGAACACCCAGTCCCGCAGCCCATACCCGGAAGCGGCGGAGAAGATGTATCTCTAAAACGGTAAGTACTGCTTCGTTTTTAAAAAAACACGCGATTCCCCTAGACAAAATGAGCCTCAATCTAATGTTAATTTTTTTTTTTCGGGTGAACTACCGCTTTAAATAGAAAACTTATTTTTCTTTTATTTTAATAAAAAAAGAATTTTTTTATAAAAATCAAAAAAAATCTGATTTTTTTTTTTTTTTTTAGGATTGTTATCCACCCTGAAATATAAAATATATTTTGACACAGTAAACCGTGTGTGTGTGTATATGTATATGTATGTGTATGTGTGTGTGTATATATATATATATAAAAAAAATTTTTTTTATGGAAGTGTATTCATTTTTTTATTTTTTAGTTATTACCATTTTACTGCTTTCATGTCCCCAGTTTTTGGTGGCTTAATTCTTCCATCTTCAAAATGTTTATCTGTATTATAAGCAACAATAATGGTGGCAGTTCTGATTGTCCAGCGTCATTTGTTCATGTATTGTTGTTGGTGAATGTCTCCCATATTGCGTTTTTTTTTTTTTTCACAGCAATCACAGCTGCCATTCTAGCACTTAGAAACGCACTTGATGATCTCTCCTCCCTCTGCACTTTACAGGGGTTTGTCGAGGACATGTATGCCATTCAAAATAAGGGCTTATCTGAGGAGCTTTGTTTCCTGACATAGTAGCATTTCTTAATTACTGTCTGTAAAATTGTTTTTTTGTGAGTAAATATGTTGGCAATGGAACCAAATCGGATGCGGCTTGTGCAGCCTGTAGTTTTGTGGATTATTTTTTTTGCTTAAAATATGAATTGTTGTTGAGGTGCAGATAGAGCTATTTAGATTCATTTCAGAAACCGCTGCCTTGATCTCGTACTCTGTTGTTTTGAAGTAATTTAGTAAGTTCCTATAGGAACGCACATACAGGAATTGTGTTAATTTCAGTTCTGTTCTTCAGATGGTTGTGGATAATAAAAGTTGCATTGGGTTTTGTTTGATGGGTCCGAATCCTAGACAACTTCACTATGTGCTCTGTATATGTTTCTGCACACAATCTATCCAGTCCAGAGGAAGCTTTGAAAGGACAGGTGGTTAAGAAGTCAGTCTGATTGCTTATTATTTACTTTCTGGCATGAAAATTATATATTTTTGTGTGTGTGTTGCAGTGCTGGGAGTGGCAGCAGGGTCTTTGTCTTATTCATATTTGATCTGTGTGTCGTCAGTACATATGCTGGAACATATGTGGAAAGATGCTAACGCATGCCAGGTTGCTATATGGGACATTCTGTTATATTGTCTTGTTAGACTGCGACTGCGCCGCTAAGCCCTGTTTACATCTAAAATGGTAACGCAAAAATAATTTCTGGAAAAGTTCAGTCTTCCTTCTTTTTTTTTTTTTTTTTTTTAACTATTCCATCAGATAAAAGTAAAAATCTAAATCTACTGGTAGGATAGTGGTGATAAAGGTTGCGGATGCTTCCCTGTTGGCATAAATAATTTGGTCCCTCGATGTGTCGCTTCTTCTGGGTCATGTGATCTAAATCTGCCATTAGGATAGGTGACCCACGGCAGCTGTGAATTGCGGTGCTGACATCACTAGCGTTTTCCTTCACTTTGAATATGAACTATGACATCGTCTCTCTAGTGCATGTTTGCTGCGGCTTTAGGTCACAGCAAAACTGCACTAAGAGAATTTGAGTACCGAGTGACTTGCGTAATGCAAGTGACAGGTACGTTTATAAAAATGTAAACTCCCCTAGCCAGCACACTGTCTTCACTATTTTATAGTATTGCTTTGGGTTTAAGGAGCTCACATGCCTCTAACAACAATCGCATAAAGGAATGGAAAACCATTACAAGCTCTGTGTAGTCATTTTTCATGCTCAACATGTCAAAATCTGTCAATAATAAGGGCAGACGCAACATGCCTCCCATCCAGTCTTCTCTCTCATTACAGCAACTTATATGTGTTGATGAATCAGTGAACATGCGTGTGTCACTTGCTTTTTAATGTCAAAATATGTTCTGCATATCCCTGTCACATCACCTAGCAGGGGTGACCCCTCTAATCCCATGCGGCCACAATGTTTTTTTTCCCTAACTTCTAAATTATTCCAACCTGTTCATTGAGCTATGAATGACTATCAACCAAATGTTAATGTTTGTATACTCCCCTTCCTGTGAGTTTTTTTCTCTTTCTTTCTTTCTTTCTTTCTTTCTTTCTTTCTTTCTTTCTTTCTTTCTTTCTTTCTTTCTTTCTTTCTTTCTTTCTTTCTTTCTTTCTTTCTTTCTTTTCCTTTCCTTTCCTTTCCTTTCTTTTCTTTTCTTTCTCTCTTTTCTTTCTCTTTCTTTTCTTTCTTTTCTTTCTTTTCTTTCTCTTTCTTTTCTTTCTTTTCTTTTCTTTCTCTCTTTCTTTTCTTTCTCTCTTTCTTTTCTTTCTCTCTTTCTTTTCTTTCTCTCTTTCTTTTCTTTCTCTCTTTCTTTTCTTTCTCTCTTTCTTTTCTTTCTCTCTTTCTTTTCTTTCTCTCTTTCTTTTCTTTCTCTCTTTCTCTTTCTTTCTCTCTTTCTCTTTCTTTCTCTCTTTCTCTTTCTTTCTCTCTTTCTCTCTTTCTCTTTCTTTCTCTCTTTCTCTTTCTTTCTCTCTCTTTCTTTTCTTTCTTTTCTTTCTCTTTCGCTTTCTTTTCTTTCTCTTTCTTTTCTTTCTCTTTCTCTTTCTTTCTCTCTTTCTTTTCTTTCTCTCTTTCTTTTCTTTCTCTCTTTCTTTTCTTTCTCTCTTTCTTTTCTTTCTCTCTTTCTTTTTTCTTTCTCTCTTTCTTTTTTCTTTCTCTCTTTTTCTCTTTTTCTCTTTCTCTTTCTCTTTCTCTCTCTTTTTCTCAATTTTGTGTTACTGCAAAGCAGGGAATAAAATCCACTTTCCTGAGTAAAACAGCACACATAGTACAGTAAAACCTTTTAATCGCCCTAGATGTTTAAACCCCTTCCCAGACAGTATCATTAATACAGTGACAGTGCATATTTTTAGTGCTGATCGCTATTTTAGGCTGAGTTCACATATGCACAAATTGGATGCAGGTTTTTCCTGCGTGCAATTCGCCTGATATAAACAGAAAAAGCCGCGCCAAAAAACAGCCTGTTGGAATACACAGTCTCTGAGCTTGTGATTTTGTTCCGTGATTGATTAAATATCAGTTGTATGTTCACGAGGTAGGCAGATTAGACCCTGGCAATAGTACTTCATACGTTCCACACCACCAAGTGACACATAAACAAAAGTGACCCTCCACCGGAAAGAAGAGCCGCTTACCAGAAGGCAAGCAGTTAAGGCAGATGGCTATAACCCAGCCGAGGCTAATTGGACGTTGTCAATGGGGGTGACAACGTCCAATTAGTGACGAAACGCGTCTGGGAGGATCACGCAGTGACGTCACCACGCCAAGGAGTAGGGCTCCTGTATGCCGGCCGGCAATTTATACATATGCTGTTTTTTATACGCTCGCTTGTGAGTATGTTTTACCTTCTTTTTTTAAATAAAAGTTTATGGTTATAGAGTTACGCTATGTGCGCCTCTTTTCTTGTTTTTGAAACGTTGGAGCTGACATCCATCACACTCAAAGGACAGTGGGCTCCCTGGTGGAAAATGTCCAAGGATTAATGGCCTCGGCTGGGTTATAGCCATCTGCCTTAACTGCTTGCCTTCTGGTAAGCGGCTCTTCTTTCCGGTGGAGGGTCACTTTTGTTTATGTGTCACTTGGTGGTGTGGAACGTATGAAGTACTATCGCCAGGGTCTAATCTGCCTACCTCGTGAACATACAACTGATATTTAATCAATCACGGAACAAAATCACAAGCTCAGAGACTGTGTATTCCAACAGGCTGTTTTTTGGCGCGGCCTTTTCTGTTTATTTTTGCTTTTGTGTTATCGCACGTCAGCTGCTGCCTGGGGTTAGAGGGTGGGAGGATACTAGCGCGGTTTCTTGTTTTTTCTTTTTTTTAATTCGCCTGATATGCAAGTGTGCCTAGCTTACAATGGAGCTGGTTCACACGGGTCCGGGGTGACCGTGGATGCATTCCTAAAGGGTCCTGTGCGTCTTTTGGGTCCAGTTCAGGTGTGAATTCAGGCAATAGTTCGGACCCAATTCGCACCTGAACCAGTGAACAGGGACGCATTGGACCCTCTGTTAGGAACCGCGGCCGCACATATATGAACCCAGTCTTCATGTCGATGGTTCCTACAGAGTGTCAAATCTGTCAGTTAATTTCTGACTATCTGCCGCAATATCGCAGTCCCGATGTATTAAAAATAATACAATTTTAACACAGGCAGTTCCCGGGGTTCAAACAAGATCGGGTCTGTAGGTTTGTTCTTAATTCTGAAGAAAAATGTCTGCACTCCAAGATCCATCAAAATTATAAAAAAAAAAAACATCCCAAGTGTTACAGACAGGTCAAATGGTAGATGCGTTTCACACACCAACAGGTGCGCTCATTCATTTATTATACAGGTATCTGCATTCTGCATCCACCTCCCCCTGAAAGGTGCCAAATGTGACACTGGAGGGAGGGAGGGTTCCGAAAAGTGGAAGTTAAATTTTTGGGTGGAACTCCGCTTTAACCACTTCCATACCATGCACTTACGCACCTTCCCGCCCAAGCCAATTTTAATTTGAATGACAATTGCGCGGTTATGCTACACTGTACCCAAATGAAATTTTTATCATTTTGTTCCCACAAATAGAGCTTTCTTTTAGCGGTATTTGATCACCTCTGCGATTTTTTTTTTTTTTTTTTTTTTTTTTTTTTTTTGTAAATAAGTAAGTTTTCTTCTTCAATTATGGGCGCTGGTGGGCACCGATGAGGTGGCACTGGTGGACACTCATAGGTGGGCACTGGGCATAGATGGGCACTAAGAGGTGGCACTGATGGACACTGGGTGACACTGAGGGGTGGTACTGATGGCATTGCTGGGCACAGTCAGTGCCCATGTTGCCAGTCAGTGCCCATCTGATTTTTCCTGATGAGATTCTTGGCAAGAATCTCTTGCCGGCCGAGTGTACAGACACTCCATTCAAAAGAACCACCGTTCTTTTGAATGGAACGAACACGGTGACGTCATCGACTACGTCATCGTCACATTCAATGCCGTTGCCGCCATCTTACTACACCCTACCTATGCCTAGGAAGCTACCGCGCATGCGTCAAAGTCATTTCGAACATGCGCGGGTTTCCGCGGCGACAGGTGAGTATACGCACTCTCTGGTTTCTCGGCAGGAAAACACTGGCGAGAATCGCGACGAGAAAATAGAGAGCAGGTTCTCTATTTTTCTCGTCGAGATTTTGGGCAGTTTTCTTGACGAGAAACTTGAAAGCCTCGTACACACGCTCGGTTTACTCGGCAGCAGTTTTCTTGCTGGTTCTTGCCAAGAAAACCGTGCGTGTGTACGAAGCTTTAGGCTCGGTTTACACTGGTGCAAGGCATGTTACCCTGCGATTCCAGTGCCGGTTCCGGCATCGCACCGGACTCACAGGCAGATCACACTGCCCTCTGTGGACCGCTGCGGGTGTCAATACAAAGTAAATGACACCCCCCAGATTGCTTCACAGATCGCAGTGCGAACTGTGAATTCGGACAGGAATCGGATCCTGATGCGGACAAAAACATGCTGTTTTTTACAGGCATTTAAGCTTTTATTTTATTTTTATTCTTTCTCTGCCTCTAAACTCCCCTTTGTGTTACCCTGTGTCCATGCACACTATCGGTGATTACAGGAGTTTAGAGGCTGAAAATAATAATAATAATAATTTGTGCGTTCAGGAGGGGAGATTTTGAACGCCTGATGCACCTACATGTGGCCTAAACACGCTTGAAAAACTCGGCTCAGCAGCATTTTTGCAGCTGGTTTTCTCCTGCTGGGAGAGAAGCATTTAGAAGAGCCCAAGTGTGTGTGTGTGAGGCCTTAAAGGTTGGTCACATGCAAATGCATGTAGAATTTTCTTCACAGATTTCTACGTGAAAACTGTGTATGGATAAAATGTCAGTTCTGAGCAGCTGAGCCGAATTCAGACTGAACGGTTTGTGTGGCTGCAGCTGAATCACACAAACTATGAGTAACCACTTGCTTGCAAGGATTACAAGGGAGTATATGGCAAGTCTGCTTCGGATAGGTTGCTTCTCTACCAATCTTTTGCTAGAATTTCTCTGTACAGACAAACCTGATGCCTGAGCTCTAAGTGTAGAGTGAAGCGTCAGGAGTTTGCTGTCTCTGTATAAACATTCTGCTCTCCCAGGTTTCTTTTCCCCCCCCTGGAAATTGGGGCTCTCTAATCCTGTCCTTTACTTGGTTTGATTCAGATTTCTTGCTCTTAAGTGCTTTTCTGCTCTCGTAGTCCGTGTTTGAGATATCAAATTAGCATTTTCTTGAAAGGGTAATGAGAGAAAAGATGGGCCTTGCATCATGTGCTGCTGTTGTATTTTTCTTTCTTGGGACCCGGCCTGTGGCCTGCGGGATCATCTCTAAAACACGGATCTTTGAAAAGGTGCTATTTTTCTAGCAGTTAATGGGATGCAGTCTTGTCAGTATATCTTTCAGGAACAAAGGTATGTAATTTTATTTCACTTTATGTGAGGCTCGCTGCTGTTTGTGGAAAATGACTGTGATTTCTCATTTCTTATATAATAGCGAGAAGCGTGTTTTGCATTGCGAGCAGTTGGGGCGATTTTTTTTATTTCTCAACAGCATTCTGTGAAGATGTACTTTGTTAGCGGTAGGCAGTTTGGTAATTAGTCCACAACTGATGAAAAAGCAACAATGTGTGCTTGTAGTTCCATGAAAATTTGGAAAGCAAAAGTTGACATCTACTTGACTTTTAATTATAAGCAGAAAGTAGTATCCTAAATTACTGTAAGCATGGTTGTGTTTTTTTTTTTTTTCTTCTATTTTCAACAACAGAAATGGATCAAAAAAGTTGGGCTTCCACTGTAAGTGCCTTGCCTGAATCCTGGCCTAGCATACATTTCACATTACGTGCTTTAATATAATACAGTGCATCCGGAATTTATCGGCGTATACCGCGCACTTTTTTGCCCTGGGCAAAATCGTGGGTGCGCGGTATACGCCGATACCCACTTTCCCGCGCCGAATTTGAATACTGCGCCATATACCGAGCGCAGTACACTCGGGCAGTCTCGGCTCCTTCCGCGCTCATGTTCTGGACGTACAGGACGTCAGCGAGAGAGTTGCCGAGCCTGCCCGACAATACACGAGTGTACTCCGCTCTGTATATGTCGGCGCAGTATTCAAACTCGGCGCGGGAAACGAGCGGGGAGGATGCAAGGACGCCGGACCCGATGAAGAGGACACCCGAAGCCGCAGACGGACGCTGGACCCGACGAGGCCGCCGATGGACGCCGCACAAGACACCAAAACTGTAAGTACAAAAAAACTTTTTTCCACAGGAATCCGCTGCAACTTTAGGGGTGCGCGCTATACGCGGGAGCGCGCTATACCCCAATAAATACGGTATTCACAGTGCTTCACGTTTTCCACATTTTGCTATGTTACAGCTTTGTTACAAAATGGATTTAAATTTATATAATTTTTTTTTCAAAGTTCTACAAACAATATCCCATAATGACAACATGAAAGAAGTTTGTTTTGAAATCTTCTACGAGGCTTTGAGGTTTCTCGTCAAGAAAACTGCACAGAATCTCGACGAGAAAAATGGAGAACCTGCTCTCTATTTTCTCGTTTTGAGATTCTCTGTGTTTTCCTGCCGAGAAACCCGAGAGTGTGTATACTTGCCTCTCCATGGAAATCTGCGCATGCTCGAAATGACTTTGACGCATTCGCGGCAGCTTCCAAGGAATAGGTAGAGTGAAGCAAAATGGCGGCGACGGCATGCTCGTCGTACTCGATGACGTTACCGCGTTTGTGCCATTCAAAAGAACGGCGGTTCTTTTAAATGGAGTGTGTGTACACTCGGCCAGCAAGAGAATCTTGCCAAGAATCACGTCAGGAAAAACAACGCGTTTTCCTGATGAGATTCTGGGCCGTGTGTACAGGGCTTAAGTGAAAATGTCCGAATTGGGCCCAAACTGTCAATATTTTGTGTGGCCACCATTATTTTCGAGCACTGCCTTAATCCTCTTGGGCATGGAGTTCACCAGAGATATTTTACATAATTACCTTTGTTATGCAGTAAGCCATGTCCCACTGGGGGTCTCCCTGGAAAGTTGGAAGGTACAGAATCGCTATAAAGAACAGAGAAAAATGTGTGTAATGTCGTCCCCTTGCTGGTTGTACAAGTGAGGCGCTACTGAGAGAAATTCTGCATTGTTTGTATCAGCATGGGACTTGCACATCACTCATCAAGAAGGTGTGGGTGCGATTTACAATAGGGCAATTTTACAAATGGGCAAGTATTTTTTTTTACCCTTTTTTTTTTTTTTTTAGCAATCCTGCTAGTGGCGAGTTGTGGCCAGGTACAGGATTCTAAGTGTCACATGATCTGTAAAGGTTTGCAAACTGCAATTGTCAATTTTAAGCCAATGCATAAGTCTACAGTGTCTTTCAATCAGATTGCAAACAGGAAGTCAGTTGTGTAAAGGGAAATGGCTCATCATTCGTATCAAAGCAAATATTGTTCAGTTTAATCAACTTCTGAAAATAGTGTTTTTTTTTTTGTTTTTTTTTAGGGAAACTTGACACCTGTGCGTGTGTGTGTGCGTGTGTGTGCGTGTGTGTTTTTATGTATGCCTGAAAATCAGGCAGCAAAATCTCAATTGGTGTGCAAAAGGTGCTCAAATTGCAGTTCTGGGGCCTCCCAATTAATTGCTACAAAATGGGGCAAAAGTGTAGCTTTATTAACCAGATTGTTTTATTATAATCTTCTCATTGGTTGCTGTGGCAAAACTCAACTTTATCCCCATTTTCATTTATTTGAAAATCTGAAAAGCACAATTGACACTGTTTGTATGTAATCACACAAGGAGAGATTTAGATGTGATTTAGGACATATCAGCAAGTTGTTCCAGCAGCACCCTAATAGGACAGCTCTGACTAGCCAAAAAGGCCTACAGATGTGACACGAGGATAATTACATTTCAGGCTGGGTTCACACTACTACACTACTTTCATCCTACTTTGCTCTGCTACATTGGTCCTACATCCATCCTACTTTCATGAACAGGATACTACTTTGGTCCGACTTCAATGATATTCAATGGGCTGAAGTAGGATCAATGCAGGACCAAAAGTAGTACAGGGAGGATTTTCAAAGTCGGACCGACTTGTGTAGGACCAGTTAAGATGGCTCTCATAGGGAAACATTGATTTTCACACGTCATGCTACATGAGCTCCCAATGTAGGACCGTTTGTCAGACAAGTGTGAACCCAGCCTAATCAAGCTGGCCTGATGTAAAATAAAAATAAAAAAATCTGGCGCTAGGGCCAGTTCACACCATAGAAACGCAGTCCGGGTGCTTTTCTGCACGTGTGGTTTTTTTTATTTATTTTTTTGTGCAGTTTTAGGCCCCTTTCACACTGTTTTTCGAGTATTTTTCGAGCGAAGACTCATCTGCAATCCCAATGTGCTAGTAAAGCACCGCTAAGACCCTAAAGTTTTAGGGCGTTTTTGCAGTGCCTCAGTGTGAAAGGGTAAGGCTATTTTACAGTGCTTTCAATTCATTTCAATGGAGAGGAGTGTTTTTGGAGCGTTTTTTTTTTTTTTTTCAGCGCCCAAAAGCTGCTCCAAAGATGCTGCTTGCAGGACTCGGTGTAAAAGGGACCATTGAGATGCATGGAGAGCGTTTTTAATAGCACTATTTTTAACGCTACAATGCTATAAAAACGCTTCAGTGTGAAAGGGACCTTAAAGCGGTCCAGCTTCTTCTTCTTTTTTTTTTCCCCCTCTTCTTTTTTTTTTTTCTTCTTAACCTTAAATAAGAGCAGGTGCGTTCCAGTGCTTTTGACAGCATTCCAGTACAGTCCAGTGCTGGAAAATTGCAGCATGTTTTCTTTTTCTGGCAAGCACTGGAACTGCAAGCACTGGTGTGAACTATGCCATTAAAAACATATAACCTACTTTTTTTCCATGCGTGTTTTGATGCAGAAAATAAATGTGTTGTGAACTGGCCCTTAACCACTTCCCGCCCGGCCTATGGCCGATTTACGTCCGGGAAGTGGTTATGAAATCCTGACAGGACGTTCTAGAACGTCCTGCAGGATTTCATGCCGCGCGCGCCCGTGGGGGCGCGCATCGCGGCGATCGGTGATGCGGTGTGTCAGTCTGACACCCTGCATCTCCGATCTCGGTAAAGAGCCTCCGGCGGAGACTCTTTACCACGTGATCAGCCGTGTCCAACCACGGCTGATCACGATGTAAACAGGAAGAGCCGCCGATGGCTCTTCCTCACTCGCGTCTGACAGACGCGAGTAGAGGATAGCCGATCGGCGGCTCTCCTGACAGGGGGGGTTAGCGCTGATTGTTTATCAGCGCAGCCCCCCCTCGGATCGCCACATGGACCACCAGGGATGCCCACCCTGGAGCACCAGGGTGGGCAAAAAAAAAAAAAAAGCCCAAAAAAAAAAAAAAAGTCTAAAAAAAAAAACATAAAGAAAAAAGATGCCAGTCAGTGCCCACAAATGGGCACTGACTGGCAACAATCAGTGCTGCCACCCCAGTGTCCATCAGCGCCACCCCAGTGTCCATCAGCGCCACCCCAGTGTCCATCAGTGCCACCCCACAGTGCCCATCCATGCCCAGTGCCCACCTAGCAGTGCCCATCTGTGCCACCCATAAGTATCCATCAGTGCCGCCCATGAGTGCCCATCTGTGCCGCCTATGAGTGCCCAGTGCCGCCCATGAGTGCCCATCAGTGCCGCCTATGTGTGCCCATCAGTGCCGCCTATGTGTGCCCATCAGTGCCGCCTATGTGTGCCCATCAGTGCTGCCTATGTGTGCCCATCAGTGTCGCATACCAGCGCCGCCAATCAGTGCCACCTCATCTGTGCCCGTCAGTACTACCTCATCGATGTCCATCAGTGCCATCTCATCGGTGCCCATTAGTGCCGCCATATCAGTGCCCGTAATTGAAAGAGAAAACTTATTTACAAAAAAATTAACAGAAAAAAATAAAAACGTAATTTTTTTTCCAAATTTTCAGCCTTTTTTTAGTTGTTGCGCAAAAAAAAAAAATCGCAGAGGTGATCAAATACCACCAAAAGAAAGCTCTATTTGTGGGGAAAAAAGGACGCCAATTTTGTTTGGGTACAGTGTAGCATGACCGCGCAATTGCCATTCAAAGTGCGACAGTGCTGAAAGCTGAAAATTGGCTTGGGCGGGAAGCTGCGTAAGTACCTGGTATGGAAGTGGTTAAGCTTTAACCACTTGACCTCCAGAAGATTTATTGATGCCTTCATGACCAGGTAATTTTTTGCGATACTGCACTGCGTTACTTTAATTCACAATTGCACAGTCATGCAACGCGGTACCCAAATAAAAATGTAAAGTGTTTTCACACGCATCTTTTTGTTTTGGTGGTATTTGATCCCCACTGTTCGTGTGTGTGCTATAAACAAAAAAGGACCAACAATTTTGAAAAAAAAACAAAAAATCTTTTACGTTTCTGCTATAAAACCTAAAATAATACAGAATATCTGTGCACCTTTAGGATAATGGTACAAATTAACAGCAGCTGGCATTAATTTTTTGATTACAAATATAACCGTTTAAAATATCAATATGCAAAAGTTATAGTGTCTCCGAACTATGGTATAGTGTGTGTGTGTGGTGTGTTTTTTTTTTTTTTTCTTAGTAATGGTGGCAATCACTAGGCAGAAGTGTATGTATGTGTATATATATATATACACACACACACACACACGTGAGCGCATGCCCCCTCCCCAAAGCACCTTGTCCCCATGTTGATGAGGGCAAGGGCCTCTTCCCGACAAACCTGGCCGTTGGTTGTCGGTGTCTGTGGGTGGGGGGGATTATCAGAATCTGGAAGCCCTCTTTAACAAGGAAGGCCCACAGATCCTGGCCCCCCCACCCTATGTGAATTAATATTGGGTACACTGTACCCCTACCCATTTAGCTAAAAAGAAAAGTGTCAAAAATAAAACACCGTACATAGGTTTTCTTAAAGTCATTAAAGCGGGAGTTCACCCTAAAAAAAAAATTTAAGATTAGATTGAGGCTCATTTTGTCTAGGGGAATCGGCTATTTTTTTTTAAAACGAAGCCGTACTTACCGTTTTAGAGAGCGATCTTCTCCGCCGCTTCCGGGTATGGGCTGCGGGACAGGGCGTTCCTTCTTGATTGACAGTCTTCTGACAGGCTTCCGACGGTCGCATCTATCGCGTCACGAGTAGCCGAAAGAAGCCGAACGTCGGTGCGGCGCTATACGGCGCCTCCGCACCGACGTTCGGCTACTTTCGGAAAATCGTGACGCGATTGATACGACCGTCGGAAGCCTGTCAGAAGACTGTCGATCAAGAAGGAACGCCCTGTCCCGCAGCCCATACCCGGAAGCGGCGGAGAAGATCGCTCTCTAAAACGGTAAGTACTGCTTCGTTTTTAAAAAAAATAGCCGATTCCCCTAGACAAAATGAGCATCAATCCAATCTTAAAAATTGTAACCTCCACTTTAAGGCAGCTCCGACATCTCTTCCGACTTCTTCTTCTCCCCTCTCCGGCTCTTCTGCCTCCTCCGCTGATGTCTTCTGCCTCTGCCGGGTCTTTTCCGCTGATGTCTTCTGCCTCTGCCGGGTCTTTTCCGCTGATGTCTTCTAGCCCTCTCTGGTTCTTCACCCTCTGTCCGCTGTCGGGTCTTCTCCACTGTAAAATTAATTTATGTCACACTGGGATTGTTTTTGATTGGTCTCCCAAGTTGAAGCATATTCTTATCCTGTCCGTTCAAGTCGGATGGAAGTAGGACCGATGTTGCAGGGCAAAGTAGGATGACAGTTGTACAAACCACGGGCCAGATTCACAGAACAAATACGCCGGAGTATCTACTGATACTCCGGCGTATTTTCAAATTTGCCGCGTCGTATCTTAATTTGTGATTCACAAACAAGATACGATGGCTTTTGGCTAAGATCTGACAGGCTTACGGCTTCGTACGCCTTCGGATCTTAGGCTGCAATACTTCGGCTGCCGCTGGGTGGAGTTCACGTCGTTTTCCAGCGTCGGGTATGCAAATTAGCATTTACGGCGATCAACGAACTTACTCGTGTGCGTAACGTCGTTTTTTCCCGTCGCAAAGTTAAACAATCTTTTTCATTGCTTAACTTTACACCAGCCATGTTAAAGTATGGCCGTCGTTCCCGCTTCGAATTTGAAATGTATTTTTTTCGGTGTAAGTACGTTACGCACGTCGCCATTCACAAACACGTCGGTGCGCCGTAATTTCGCGCAAAGCACGTCGGGAAAATTGCGAATGGAGCATGCGCAGAATGTTTGGCGCGGGAGCGCGCCTAATTTAAATGGTACACGCCCCATTTGAATTAGGTGGGCTTGCGCCAGACGTCTTTACGATACACTGCCGCAAGTTTACAGGTAAGTGCTTTGTGAATCAGGCCCTTACGCTGAAAACTTGCGGCGGTGTAACGTAAACACGATACATTACGCCGCCGGAGTTCTACGAGAATCTGGCCCCACATGCGTATAGTACATACATAACAAAGCTAGGACAGAGGCATCGGGTGCACCATATAATAAAGTGGTGCTGTTCATTTTGAGAACTCTGAGCATCTTACAGTAACCATACAGGGAGTGCAGAATTATTAGGCAAGTTGTATTTTTGAGGATTAATTTTATTATTGAACAACCACCATGTTCTCAATGAACCCAAAAAACTCATTAATATCAAAGCTGAATATTTTTGGAAGTAGTTTTTAGTTTGTTTTTAGTTTTAGCTATTTTAGGGGGATATCTGTGTGTGCAGGTGACTATTACTGTGCATAATTATTAGGCAATTTAACAAAAAAAAAATATAGACCCATTTCAATTATTTCTTTTTACCAGTGAAACCAATATAACATCTCAACATTCACAAATATACATTTCTGACATTCAAAAAACAAAACAAAAACAAATCAGTGACCAATATAGCCACCTTTCTTTGCATGGACACTCAAAAGCCTGCCATCCATGGATTCTGTCAGTGTTTTGATCTGTTCACCATCAACATTGCGTGCAGCAGCAACCACAGCCTCCCAGAAACTGTTCAGAGAGGTGTACTGTTTTCCCTCCTTGTAAATCTCACATTTGATGATGGACCACAGGTTCTCAATGGGGTTCAGATCAGGTGAACAAGGAGGCCATGTCATTAGTTTTTCTTCTTTTATACCCTTTCTTGCCAGCCACGCTGTGGAGTACTTGGACGCGTGTGATGGAGCATTGTCCTGCATGAAAATCATGTTTTTCTTGAAGGATGCAGACTTCTTCCTGTACCACTGCTTGAAGAAGGTGTCTTCCAGAAACTGGCAGTAGGACTGGGAGTTGAGCTTGACTCCATCCTCAACCCGAAAAGGCCCCACAAGCTCATCTTTGATGATACCAGCCCAAACCAGTACTCCACCTCCACCTTGCTGGCGTCTGAGTCGGACTGGAGCTCTCTGCCCTTTACCAATCAAGCCACGGGCCCATCCATCTGGCCCATCAAGACTCACTCTCATTTCATCAGTCCATAAAACCTTAGAAAAATCAGTCTTGAGATATTTCTTGGCCCAGTCTTGACGTTTCAGCTTGTGTGTCTTGTTCAGTGGTGGTCGTCTTTCAGCCTTTCTTACCTTGGCCATGTCTCTGAGTATTGCACACCTTGTGCTTTTGGGCACTCCAGTGATGTTGCAGCTCTGAAATATGGCCAAACTGGTGGCAAGTGGCATCTTGGCAGCTGCACGCTTGACTTTTCTCAGTTCATGGGCAGTTATTTTGCGCCTTGGTTTTTCCACACGCTTCTTGCGACCCTGTTGACGATTTTGAATGAAACGCTTGATTGTTCGATGATCACGCTTCAGAAGCTTTGCAATTTTAAGAGTGCTGCATCCCTCTGCAAGATATCTCACTATTTTTGACTTTTCTGAGCCTGTCAAGTCCTTCTTTTCACCCATTTTGCCAAAGGAAAGGAAGTTGACTAATAATTATGCACACCTGATATAGGGTGTTGATGTCATTAGACCACACCCCTTCTCATTAGAGATGCTCATCACCTAATATGCTTAATTGGTAGTAGGCTTTCGAGCCTATACAGCTTGGAGTAAGACAACATGCATAAAGAGGATGATGTGGTCAAAATACTCATTTGCCTAATAATTCTGCACTCCCTGTAGTTTAGAAACATCAGAAGCTATCACCCCAGGACTAAACTTGCATTCAATTGGAACATTTAAACCTATAGAAAAAAAGTGGTGTTTTTACGTCCATCCAACCAATTGCGCCATAGCTTTTTTTTTTTTTTTTTCGGGGCAACCCCTATTTATGTATGTGCCTTTGTACAAAGGGAGTTTATTGTTTACTCGTTTTTGACCGGTTGTTTTTACTGGGCTTTCTATACACCAAAAAAACTTGTCAAAGGACACGGGCATGTGAAGTATACCTTGTCCTCCTGCCTCTCCCCTCCTTTCACTTGCTGACAAAATGACAGGCAGGATTTGCTGTGTGAATTCTGTAAAGACAATTCTTCCTACAAACATGAGCTCTGCTTTTCTGCCTGTTCTATATACTGTAAATCAGGCAGGAAAGAAAGTACAGTTATTCCTGCCTCTTTCAGAGGCTTTATTGCAAGCAAACAAGTAGCATCAGAACATAATTGGAATAGATACCAGACTAAGATGGAAGGAAAATGGATAGTTTATTACTGAAATGTGTAATTCAGCATTAATGTCACACTAAAAATGCGTTGTACGCTCATATCTGTGCTCTGCAGTAGCGTGTTCTTTTATTTGACTTATTTTGCTGTCCTGTTTTTGATCCCACCTAGAAAATCCTGCTTACATTTTTATTTTGAAAAACAGTACAGATTAATAACATTTAAAAAAATATATATATTTTTTGGTATGAGCTGCCGATGTTTCTACAATTGCTAGAAAACAAAGTTTTATTGGTTGCCAATGCATTTTATCTGCCCGCATAGCCTGTCTTGCATGTAAAAAGTGAAATAGTTGAAAAATAAAAACACAACATAGGAAGTGTAAAAATATCTTGTTGAAAATGTTGGGACAACTCAGAACAGATGTCACATTAATTTGATGTGCAGTGCAAAAAAATTATAGCAGCTCCTATTTGCTCATTTTACGACACCTGCTTCGAGCAGACCGTTATTTATTTATTTACTTTTTTTTAGCTGTTCATTTTTACTCAGCTTGAATTGGAACTTACTAGCAGACAAGTCTATACCCTTTATGTGCTTTAACCACTTGCTTACTGGGCACATATACCCCCTTCCTGCCCAGGCGAAATTTCAGCTTTCAGCACTGCGTCGCTTTAAATTAAAATTGCGCGGTCGTGCGACGTGCCTCCCAAACAAAATTGACATCCCAGAAATAGAGCTTTCTTTTGGTGGTATTTGATCCTCTGCGTGTGTTTTTTTTTTTGCGCTATAAACAAAAAGAGCGACATTTTAAAAAAAAAAAAAAACACTTTTGTACTTCTTGCTATAATAAATATCCCATTTTTCAAAAAAAAAAAATATTTATTTCTCAGTTTAGGACGATATGTATTCTACATATTTTTTTGGTAAAAAATAATAAAAAAAATCGCAAAAGCGTATAGTGATTGGTTTGCGCAAAAGTTATAGTGGCTACAAAATAGGCGATAGAATTATGACATTTTTTTATTATATATATATATATATAACAAATATTTACTAGTAATACGGCAATCTGCGAATTTTGTCAGGACTGCGATATTATGGCGGACACATCGGACACTTTTGACACATTTTTGGGACCATTCACATTAATACAGCGACAGCGCTATAAAAATGCACTGATTACTGTATAAATGTGACTGGCAAGGAAGGGGCTAACACTAGGGAGCGAGGAAGGGGTTAAATGTGGATCCTGGGAGTGATTCTTACTGTGGGGGGAGGTGACCGATGCTGTGTCCCTATGTATAAGGGACACAGCATCAGTCTCCTCTCCCTGACAGGACGTGGAGCTCTGTGTTTACACACAGAGCTCCACGTCCCTGCTCTAAAACTGGCAATTGCGGGTAACTGGCGGACATCGTGGCCGCCAGGCACGCGCATCGGCATCGCGGTGACGCCATGGGCTCGCGTGTGCCCCCCAGTGGCCGGAGGACCTGAGGCCGTAAAAAGACGGCCTCCCGGATTTATAGAGCCACCTTGAGGCCGTCTTTTTACTATGGCCTGGGTCTGTAGTAGTTAAACCCTTCCTGGATTAAAAGTACTTTTTTTTTTTTTTTCTTCAGTTTTAGATGCAGAAAGCTGTTAATTTCTCCATAGGGATTTTACTTTGTGAATTAGGCATAGTGAAAATTAGGAACAAGGTAATACATTTTTGGGGATTTACCCGAAAATTTGGAAAAATGTGTATTACAAGAGTGAAGGGTAACTGGTAGAGCTGCCAAAAACAAAGCCTGCATGTCCCGTATGGGAATATCGTGGATTGCGTTCATGTGCAGTAAACCATGCATTAGCAAAATACACCGATCTGAGGTCCACCTTTTTAAAAGAACTGCTGAAAACTGTTATGCCGCGTACACACGATCGGATTTCTGATGGAATAAAATCCGATGGAATTTTTTGTCGTAATTTCCTATGAAGCTGACTTTCATCAGTCTTGCATACACACTATCAGACTAAATTCTGACTGTGCCAAAACGCGGTGACGTAAAACACTACGACGAGCTGAAAAAAATGACGTTCAATGCTTCTGAGCATGCGTCGACTTGATTCTGAGCATGCATGGATTTTTCTACGATGGATTTCCACACAGACGATCGGAATTTACTATTGATTTTATTTTTTCATCTGAAAATTTTAAAACCTGTTCTATTTTTTGGGGGAAAAAAGTCCGATGGGGCCCACACACGATCGGTTTCTCCGATTGAAAAAAGTCCACAGCATTGCATTACACTACAAAACAACCAGTCCTAGTGGATGAGGGTCCTAATGGATGAGAGGCTTTGTAAGAAAATAATAAACTGTTAAAAAGAGAAACAAATTTTGCTTTTAGATATAACATAGGATGTGTAAAAAAAATATATAATAATTAAGTGTGTTGAATGATTAACTCTGGTTATAAAGTGGTACTAGAGCCTAAACATGTTTTGCCATCATTTAATGCATTCCCTGGTAAAAAAAAAAATCTAAGGTAGTAATCCCCTCGCCAACTGAACCCCCCCCCTTTCTTATACTTACCTAGGACTTCACGCCATCTTGCTCTATGCCTATCTGTAGCAGCTCTCACAGGCTTTGCAGCGGGAGCCATTGGTTTCCGGGGTCCACTGCTGTCAATCAAATCCTGTGACAAAGAGGCAGGGCCAAGACGCTCTACTTGTGTCTTTGGACGCAGGCAGCACGGCTTGGGATTGAGCCTGCAAGATGAGCCACAATAGAAAGCAGCTTCCTATGATGGCACACTGATGAGAGGATGAGCCAAGAGGACCCCAAAAGAGGAAGCTCGAGGCTACCCCGTTCAATCCCTTTTATACAAAACAGAACATGTTGTGTGTTTTTTTTTTTTGCTAGAAAATTACTCCGAACCCCCAAGCTTTACACACACACACACACACACATGTGCGCGCGCGCACATAATCTTCAATGGTAAAGGTAATGCATCTGCTTCGCAGATGTGTTCCGTTAACAGGAATTCTCTCCCCTCCTCACTACACCTGGCCCTCTCCCTGGTCAGCTGATCCGCAGCTACAACGGAGAGGAACAGCTGAATGAATAATTTTTATCTTCGTAGGGAAACCAGACCTGCAATTCACATCGGACCAGTGTGAACCCAGCCTAAAAATAGTGGCGCTTTACCGCCGACGCCGCCGCAGTGTCCGGGATGCCTCTGCCAGTGAAAATGGCGCCTATGGCAAGCACTGAAACTGCGCCCTTGTCAAAACATTTGAAACCCATCTTCCAGATAACCAGGGACACGGCAAGGACAGAGCGGGACACCGGGGACCACTGGCGGCTGGTGCTGAATTTTGGGGGGGTGGCGCAAACAAACTGAAAAAAACAAAAACCTCAATTGCAGCCACTGTGCCCATCAAACGCAGCCACTACCCTATGTGGATCCGGTCTGGCCAGTCATCAGCCGTCTTGGGTGCACCTGTCACCCCCCCTCCCCAGGCAAAAGGAGAAATATTAGCAATTGCTGTGCCGGCGCCACGCTTCAGCAGGGCGGCGCAGCGCTGGGAGCTACATTAGTGAGGGAGGCGGTCGCAGGAGGACGGGTGGGTTTTTTTTTCATGCAGGGGGGGTGGCTTTTTGCCGCCCCCTTCCCATGGCACTTGCCATGGCTGCCATACCCTAGATACGCCACTGCAGTGGACAGATGAGTGCTTTGGATGGACGGTGGCCTCAGGCCTGCTGTACTTGTACTACACACTTAGTCTGCTCTGGATATGGATGGTTATCTCACGAGTTGGGACTCGGGAGTGGGACAGTCTCGTCAGGACTCCTGCCTGTAATGCACAGTTCTGCTCTGGTCTCTGGCAGTTGTCACGGACGGTGCACACAGTGGCTTCAACTCGCTTGCTTGCCAAGAGCAGAAGCAGGCAGAGCTCCGTGAAAAACAAAAGTTGGTTCACAAGGGTAAATGTCCCTGCCACATATCCCATTTCTCTTTGTTAACGAAAACGGATTTGATTTTCGTCTTAGTTTTCGTTGACGAAAATGTGCTGAACTTTTCGTTTTTGATTTTAGTCACTGTAAAAATGCCACTGATGAAAACGCCACTGATGAAAATTTTGAGGAAAACTGTCTTTGTTGACAAAATTAACACTGGTGCTCAAGTGACTTAATTTAGAGAACTAGATGGGATTATCCATCATCTATGACATTTATTTTTTCCCCCATTTTTAATGGCGTAAATGACATAATCTACTCTAATAGCTGGACAAGTGTGGGCATTACTACCTTAAAGTGGATGTAAACCCTCCATACAAGTGAACAGCCTCAGATGATACATAGAGATGAAACAAATCTCCCTACATAGGTTTTACATGTATATCCGCTGTCTTCACATTTATATACTGTTTAGAAAGTTCAGATCATGTTAGGAAATGTTCTCTTCCTGTTTAACGGAGTGTGATGTCTGGGCATACAGCCAAGATAGCTAAAATTGCTGATTGGAGGAAAGGTACACACCCCCTCTCATCATAGGCAGATACTCTCGGAGGTGTTTTGTAATGGGGCCAGCTGCTTGCTAATCTATTTATAGCAGGGGTCTCAAACTGGTGGCCCTCCAGCTGTTGCAAAACTACAAGTCCCATCATGCCTCTACCTGTGGGAGTCATGCTTGTAACTCAGCCTTGCAATGCCTCGTGGGATTTGTAGTTTTGCAACAGCTGGAGGGCCACCAGTTTGAGACCCCTGATTTTATAGCAACCCATTGAAGAGAGATAACAAAACCCTGCAGATATATGTGCCCAGCTCAAATTTCATGAATTGGGTTCACATCCACTTTAAAGATATGCACTCCAATCCTTTTCACTAACTGTACCAACAAACCGTTCTGAACACTCCCAACTCTTAACCAACATCCAGTGTAAAGTGAAAAGCTCCATTGCATTGCACATTAAACTGTGAGTGAGTGTGGCTTCAGTGGGTATTAAACACACAATATCTGTGATCTGCAAGTTGAAATATATTCACGCAATCAGTGCTAAGTAACCATTTAGAATTAGGAGTGACTCATTTATGCAAGCAGAGAAAATGTTTGTGTTTTCATTTTTCTTCGTACCCGGACAGTGGTGGCAGGGCTAATTATTGCTTTTGCTTTGCAGGATCTGTAATTATGTCATAAAAATATTACTTCTAATAGCTACACAGTTTGAGTTTTTTCCTTTGTATGTTTTTGTCTAATGATTTTTATGTTGGATTATTATTCTGTGTGGTGTCCTAGGTCAGTACCCAGAGTCTTAATTATGTACAACCCCAATTCCAAAAAAGTTGGGACGTTGTGTCAAATCTACATAAAAACAGAATACAATAATTTGCAAATCTCATACACTCATATTTTATTCACAATAGAAAATATTTTAATGTGTAAACTGAGACAATGTTCCATTTTGGGGGGGGGGGGGGAATTGGGTAATTCTGACTGTAGCAACACATCTCAAAAAGGTTGGGACAGGGCCGTGTTTACCATGGTGCAGCACCCCCTCTTCTTTTGTAAATGTCTGGGAAGTGAAGAGTCTCTGGAGTTCTGCCAAATATCTTCAATTGGTGAAAGGTCTGGACTGCAGGCAGGCCAGTTAAGCACCTAGGCCCGGATTCTCAGAGGACTTACGACGGCGCAGCGCCATGTACGCCGTCGTATATATGCGCCTGATTCTTAGAATCAGTTACGCATAGATATCCATTAGATCCGACAGGCGTAAGTCTCTTACGCCGTTGGATCGTAACTGCAATTTTCTGCTGGCCGCTAGGGGCGTGTAAGCTGATTTACGCGTTGAAATACGCATTGAAATATGTAAATTAGATATATACGCGAATTCCCGAATGTACGCGTGAGCGACGCAGTAAATTTACGCTAGGCTTTTCCCGGCGTAATGTTGCCCCTGCTATATGGTGGCATAAGTGCGGCGCAACAACGTTAAGTATGACCGTCGTTCCCGCGTCAAAATTTAAAAAAAGTTACGTCGTTTGCGTAAGTCGTCCGTGAATGGGGCTGGATGTCATTTACGTTCACGTCGAAACCATTGACGTCCTTGCGGCGTACTTTGGAGCAATGCACACTGGGAAATACCACGGACGGCGCATGCGCCGTTCGGGAAAAACGTCAATCACGTCGGGTCACAGTAGATTTACATAAAACACGCCCCCCTGATCCAAATTTAAATTAGGCGGGCTTACGCCGGCCGATTTACGCTACGCCACCGCAAATTACGGAGCAAGTTTTTGGAGAATACAGCACGTGCCCGTCTAAGTTGCGGAGGCGTAACGTAAATCGGATATGTTACGCCCGGGCAAAGATACGCAAATGTACCTGAATCTGGCCCTTAGTCTCTTCTACTACAAAGCCATGCTGTTGTCATAGATGCAGTATGCAGTTTAGCATTGTCCTGCTAAAATATGCAAGACCTTCCCTGAAAAATACGTTGTCTGGATTGAAGCATATGCTGCTCTAAATAATACTTGGATATATCTTTCAGCAATGATGGTGCCTTTCCAGTTTTGCAAGCCGTCTATTCCATATGCACTAATGCACCACCATACCATTAGAGGTGCAGTGATAACAAGCCGGAAGCTCCCTCTACTCTTTAGTCCAGAGGACCTGGTGTACATGTTTGCCATAAATGTCAAATTCCGATTCGTCTGACCACAGAACAGTTTTCTCACTTTGCAACAGACCATTTTAAATGTGCTTTGGCCCATACACTGCTGTGTTTCTGGATCGTGTTCAATTGGGGCTTCTTCTTTGCATGATGGAGCTTTACCTTGTATTTTTGGATGCTGTGGTGTTCACAGACGGGTACTTTTGGAAGTATTCCCGAGCACATGCAATCGTGTCATCACAGAATCGTGCCTGTTTTTAATGCAGTGCTGTCTTAGAACGCGAAGATCAGACATCCAATATTGCGTTTCGGACTTGTCATCGCATCGTGATCGTGTGACATCCGCTTTTGCGCTGTTGGTGCTGAAAGGTGCTGTAGACCTAAACCTGCTGATACAGGAAAGTGACATTTGCACAGTATTGCACAAGATAAATGATAGCCACAAGTAGCATTTGAAGGACATTATTCGTTAATAGACTTGCACTATATGGGACACTATAGTTTTGTAATCTAGTATAGTTTGTGGTTTGATGGTTTAAGCATTTTAAAGATGAAACTTGTTGATCGCGCTATGGCCAAATAACTTCTACAACGTGGCCAGCAAATTCTGGATGGCACACAACGCAGCTTAACAGAGATAGTTTGAATTGGCCCTAAAGGGCACCCTAGTGCATCTGTTTTAAAGGCTTTCGGAGATTATATATATATATATATAGTGTGTGTGTGTGTGTGTGTGTATGTATGAATGTGGTCAGGTTACCGTTCACTGTTTTGAATTTTGTCAGTGTGTACTTTAAAAACTTTGGGCCGGATTCAGATACCTGAGCGTATCTGTCCGGCCGGCGTAACGTATCTTAGATAACATATCTTAGATACGTTCCTCCGCTGTAACTTTGGGCGCAAGTTCTGTATTCAGAAAGCAGTTGCGCCCTTATTAATGGCGGCGTAACGTATGTGTTGCGGCGTAAAGCCGCGTAATTCAAATGGGGATGTTGGGGGCGTGTTTAATCCAAATTTGGCTTGACCCCACGTATTTTATGTTTTTTTGAACGGCGCATGCGCCATTCCTGAAAACATTACAGTGCGCATGCTCAAAAATCTGCCGCAAAACGTCATTGCTTTCGACGTGAACGTAAATTACGTCTAGCCGTATTCGCGAACGACTTACGCAAACGACATAAAAAATTCAAAACTAGGCGCGGGAACGACGACCATACTTAACATAGGATACGCCGCACATACCCCTCATATAGCAGGGGTAACTTTACGCCGGAAAAAGCCGAACGCAAACGACGTAAAAAAAAAAAAGCGCTGGGCGGTCGTTCGTTTCTGAATCTACGTAAATAGTAATTTGCATATTCCTCGCGTAAACAAACGGAAGCGCCACCTAGCGGCCAGCGTAAATATGCAGCCTAAGATACGACGGTGTAAGACACTTACACCTGTCGGATCTTAGGGATATCTCTGCGTAACTGATTCTATGAATCAGTCGCATAGATACGACCAAGCGCACTCAGAGATACGACGGCGTATCAGGAGATACGCCGTCGTATCTCTTTCTGAATCAGTGCCTGTCTGTGTATATAGTTTTGTATTTTTGTAGGAGTATATGGTGGCAGCCATATGTTTTGTACATATGCAGCATTCTTTCTGCTTACAAGTACTTGCTGTACAGTTTTTTTTTTTATCTATAGGTTCTCTTTTACATTAAAGAGTGCTGTAATAAAAACTCTAGGCACTTGGTGGTGGGTGGGTGGATGCATAGGGTAAGTTACCTGTATTTTTGCAATGTATGCCTGCAGCAAGTTTAATTTTATTTTACAAAGTGACATGTATACAACTATAGGAATGTTTCTGTAACGGGGCACATCCGTGTTTCTATACTGCAGCCAATCAAATTACAAATCTCATTTTTTCACTTTGGGCAGAAAATTGAAAGCGACCACTTGGCGGGTTGCTATAGCAACGCCTTTTTTTCTTCCTGTCCTAATGTTACATTTATATAAGACACTTGTGGTTTACAAGTCTTTATGTATTTTAGCCAAATGTGCTTAGAATTCTTGATTGCGAGTTAGAATTAAATTGAACTTCTGTAGGTTTAAATTGCATCAATATAAACCTAACGTTACCTCCTTAATCAGCTTGGTCTGTGGCTGGGGGGACTGAAAAGGTGATTCTCAACTATTCTTGTGATGCTTCCTTAATGGACTACCGTGTTCTATAGTTTTCAGTGCATCACAAGTTTTTTCACTTTGTGCTTGAAATAAGCCAATGGTGCTAAAGGTGCTAAATGTACAGAGGCATTTGAAACCCCAAATGCCTGTAACCGCTTGTAAACGCGGCAACTTGCGTTTAGCAGCGTTTTGTTTACAGGCGTTTTTAAATTTTTGACAAAAAAAAAAAAAAAACCTTGGTGCAAACGTGGCATGTAATTGCGACAAAACGGACGTTTTTTAAATGTTGGTTACTATCTGTCAAGTTAATTTGTTCAGCGGAGGTTGTAAAACGTCACGTGTACACTAAGCTTTATGGTCCAGTTTTCTGTACACCCTGACCAATTTAGATTGCGGCTGAGTTTTGCCACATTTTAGGTTTGCTTTAGTGAAGCTTGCAAACATACTGTATTATAAAACAATGTACACATTTAACATACAACTAAGCCCCCGGCACTATTTCACATGCGATTTTACAGGGCTAAGGCTTCATGCACACTGGATTTTTTTACAACTGCTCTGAGGGACGTCCTGGGTGTTTGTTCTTCTTTTTTTTTTTTACTGCCTCTAAACTCTCCCTCACATAGAATTCTAGCAGTGTTTTCTGGCAGGATAGTTTAGAGGCAGGAAAAACCCACTGCCAGTGCGACCAGGAGCAGCAGTGTTTTTAGCAGAATGACTCTTGATACTCTTAACGAGAAAAAATGATGTGGTCCAAGGCACCATAGGTAAATGGCCTCCATCCCAAATTTGAACAGAAAAAATAAAGTTTGGTCAGCGGGACTTTAAATGAGGCCAATCACCATGCGGAGTACGCATGTAAGGTATACAGTAGGGCTGAAACAACTAATCGATTATGAAATTGATCGATTACAATTTTCATAATCGATTAATCGGCCAGAAACATAATGGGGTTAAAAAAACTAAAATTAGCCCTTTAGAGTACAAAAAAGCAAATCGCTACTGCAAATATTACTTTCACTGTCCCACAGTAAAAAAAATTAACTCCTTACTGTAGCAATTATTTGCTCTTTTTGTACTTATTTTAGTTTTTTTATCCCCATTATGTTACTACACAACTCAGGCCTGGGGTCACATCTCTGTTTTTTGGTGTTTTTTGCAGAAACACACTACAGTTCATTTACATGTTTTTTTATGGAACACGTTCACATTCATGATTTTTTTCAGCTGCTGCGTATTTGGAAAGGGCAAGGACTTTTTACGCAAAACGGTGCTATTTTTTTTTGGTTCAATATACTTCAATGGAGAAGCTGCAGAAAAGCATGTAATGTGTTTTTGCGGAAATTTGTGTTTTGTAATCTGCCCAACAACAAATTGGCCCAAATTTTTAAAAAAATGCAAATTTTTTTATTTTTTTAAGGCTATTATCCGATTAATCGAAACAATAATCGGCCAACTAATCGATTATGAAAATAATCGTTAGTTGCAGCCCTAGTATACAGTATTGCTTAATTGGGTTCCAACACAAAAGGGGGGAGTTAGTAGAGGACTTGCAATGAGAGGTGTATATCAAAGAGCATTTTATTATGCCTTGTGATATAATATAAAGCATACTGAATGACAAAAATTGCATCCACAAGATCGCATAAACATGCTACAAATTACATATGCATAACAACATCATGGTACTTGGCATATGGTGAAGTAAGGACAAGTCCTGCACAACATGAACCACTGGAGGGGCTTGATAGTATAATAAGAATCTAGGAGTAAAACAGTATACAAAACATAAAATCATTCGTATGAACATCATGCATCTATGTATGCCCGACGCGTTTTCGTTGGGATATGCCAACTCTTCAGGGGGCGAATGCAATGGTGATCTATAAAGAGAACTGCATGTTAATACTAGGCGCTTTTAGCACTTGATTCATTTCATTGGCTTGAATAAGAATTTCATCTGGCCATTGAAATGAACGTACTTGATGCCTGTAAAAGGGCCCAAACACTTGTAAAAGCATACTTTTACAAGCATCAGGAGTTTTTATGCAAAAACTATGCTGCCATGAGGAAAGGCTTCTAGGAGAATTATCAAAATGTCCTGTGTGCATGAGGCCTAAAGGCTCATGTAATAACCTAAAGTATCAAATGCAGTTATTATGTGATGCACTAACTTCCTGTGCTTTCCCCCGACTTTGACAAATCATCCTTTGTGTCTCACATGCTCCCTCTCCCAGACACTGCAGCTCATAGTCGTAGGATTTCAGTTGATACATCATCATAGGAAGCTTCATTAGATGGAATTCACTTGCAGGAGCAACAGGTATTTCTAAATCTTGCAGGGAGAGAACTGGAAGTGCAATTGCACTTCTAATGTATTGCTGCAGCACAGTCTTTTTTAAAAACTAGAACTATAGGCAAAACTTTTTTTTTGCCATCTGTGTTCCATTGCAGAGATTTCACTTCACTTCCTGTTCAATGGCCAAACAGGAAGTGAGAGGGAATACCTTGGGGCCCAATTGGAAGATTTGCCCTAATACTTTTTTGGGGACAAACCAAAATTTGGGATTTTCTTTTACTTTCAATGATAATAGTAAACAGGACAAATAGAGAGGGTGAATCTCCCTAAAGGGGGGCACAGACAGCAATAAAAATGTGCAGGTGTTCTAATCCATCTCCACTCTAAAACTAAAAAAAGTTTTGCCTTTTAGTTACACTTGAAATTCTTCCTGCGCACACTATAGTCGAAAGACGGCTACAGCGATGACCTAAATCGCCGGGAGGGCGTCCATGTCCTCCCGTGCATGAGTTGCCTGTGTGCCCCCTGCGGGGGCTAAATCACGAGACTCGGCTGATCATAGATTTGCGTAAGGGGCTGATCCCGACCCCTCCCTTACCACGTGATCAGCTGTCAGCCAATGACGGCTAATCACGTGATGTAAACACAGCCAGTAATCTGCTTGGGGAGAAAAAAAAGCCCATCACCGACATCTGTCAGAAGGACATCCGTCCCAATCAGAGAGCCACTACCGCCTCATCTGTGCCCACCAGTCCTGCCTATCAGTTGCGCCTCATCAGCACACATCAATGGGGGGGGGGGGGGGGGGGAAATGACTGGTTTGCAAAATTGTAAAACAACCGATAAAAACGTGTTGTGTTATTTTGAACCAAAAAAATGTTGGTCTTTTTTTGTTTAGCAATATCCCCAGTAGTGATTTAATTACCACCAAAAGAAATCTGTGTGGGGGGGGGAATTATAGAAAATGTCATTCGAGTACAGTGTTGTATGACCGTGCAATTGTCATTCAAAGTGTGACAGTGCTGAAAGCCTGTGCAGGAAGGGGGTGAAAGTGACCTGTAGGCAAGTGGTTAAAGAGGAGGTCCAGCCTGGGCAAAAAAAAAATCAGCAGCTATAAATACTGTAGCTGCTGACTTTTAAACTCCTGTTTGGTCCCAGTTCCCCCCCTTCCCCTGAAAGGTGCCGAATGTGAGGGGGTGGGGAGCGTATAAGCTTAAGTTCCACTTTTGGGTGGAACGCAGCTTTAAGTAATTCTGTGTGTGTGTGTGTGTGTGTGTGTGTGTGTGGGCCGCGATTCAGATACATTGTCATATCTTTGAGCGGGCGTAACGCATCTCCTATGCGCTACGTCGACGTAACATTGAGTGGCAAGTACTGTATTCAGAAAGCACTTGCTCCCAAAGTTACATCGGTGTATCGTAAATGGGCCGGCGTAAGCCTGCGTAATTCAAATTAGCAAGGCAGTGGGCATGTTGTATTGTAATGAAGCGTGACCCCATGTAAATGCATGACCGATCGAACGGCGCATGCACGTGCATGGTCAGTTACGTCGCAAATACTACCTAAGATACGTCGGCTCAATGCTTTGTCGACGTGAATGGAACATACGCCCAGCCCCATTCACGTACGACTTGCGCAAACGAAGTAAAATACGACGCTGTTCCGACGTCCATACCTTAACATGACTTACCCCTGCTTTATGAGGGGTAAAGTTACGCTGGACCGACGCCTTATGTAAACGGCGTAGCTAAATTAGACGGGCGCAAGTACGTTTCTGAATCGGCGTATCTAGGTCATTTGCATATTCGACGCGTAAATCTACGGAAGCGCCACTAGCGGCCAGCGTAAATATGCACCCAATATACGACGGCGTAAGAGACTTACGTCGGTCGTATCTTGGCCAAATTCAGGTGTAACTGCCTATATGAATCAGCGCATAGATACGACGGCGCTCATTTGGACTTACGACGGCGTATCTGGAGATACGCCGTCGTAAGTCCTTTCTGAATCCGGGCCATGATTTTTAAATGAGTATATTATACTTGCTTGCTCTGTGTAATGGTTTTGCACAGAGCAGCCCCGAACCTTCTCTTCTTGAGTCATTTTTGCAAGCGACCCTCCATAGCAAGCCACTTGCTCTAGGGGCACTCTCTTTGTCTATAGACAGAGTGTGGCTCGGCCACTTCCCCTGCTCCCCCCTCACTGGCTGTGATTGATGGCAGTGGGAGCCAATGGCGAGAGAGAGAAAGCTGTCACTCTTGTGCATAAATTGACAGGGAAGGAAGGTTTGAATCTGGTTGCTGCTCAGCAATAACGCACTGAGATACTGTGTGTGTTTCTTTCAACTCTTGCATGTAAATGTTATCAGAAGTGGAGAACCACGTTTTTGTATATGGAATGTTTCCAGAGTCTGGAGAAAGTTGAGAAGTTGTAACGTTTAGGGCCCGTTGATATCTCAGTGCTGTGTTGCTTTAACGTTCTGTTAAGACAAACCTTTTTAATGGGCTGCCAATGCACCACAACATGGGTATGCGTTATTTGTTTTTTTGTGCTAGTAATTTGGGGTGCCATTCAATATGTGTGTGTGTGTTGCTGTAAAGCTTTGGTGTGAATGAGCCCTTAATAATGTGCAAATTTGCTACATAGTTAGTATTGATGGGTTGAAAAGGTCATGTGTGTGTATTGATAGAGGAGGAGTTAGTTGACACTGCACAACCCTTGCTACAACTGTTTGCATTGTACATTATCAAGATACCAATGCAGTGTTTTGTTTTCCTTGTGCCCAAAGACAGCTAATTTTATGGTATTGGCAACAAGTATACATAAAATAGTATGTGCATGTATGATTTCCTGCTGGGCTTACTGATTGTTATGTAGCAATTTGTCCAGAATGATCAGGCAGTTCAACCCTGGGCTGTGATGGAAGGATTAGTACAAAGTCTTATGGGCTTCTCTGACTAATGCTGGAGGGAGAGTACTCAAGACTTTTTTTTTTGGTACTTTTACCCACCGCTAAACACATCTGTGATTACTTAATCTCTGTTTATTTTTCCACAGGTCTGAATCCTGGAAGACCTTTTCTTTCTGTGAAAAGCCCCGTGTGTTAGAGTTGCAGCATTTGGAGGAAACAGGAGAAAGGAGGATGGAGCTGCAGTCTCTACAGGAGGCCCTGAAAGTGGAAATACAATTTCACCAGGTGAAACCCCTTCTTTATTCTTATCACAGGAGTTGAGTTCACGCATTCTTAATTTAGGCCAGGTTCACACTATTGCGAATTGGATGCGGATTCCAATTCGCAATAGCAGGAGATTGTGACCTGCTCTCTATGGAGCCGGTTCACATCTCTGATGCGGCTCCGGTGTGAATTTGCACAGGACCCATGTGCGTCTTTTGGTGCGTTTTAGCCCAATATTCTGGCTCAAATTAGACCTGAAATGATGAACCAGGACAGATGGGAGCCCTGCTGGGAGCCGCATCGACATTGGGTGTGAACCCAGCCTCAAAGTGGCACTTCACCTTTTTTGTAGAGTGTGGGCTATTTCACATTATGACACACCATAACCTCCAGCGATGCAGCATCATTTTTTATTTTATTTTTTCTTCAGGCTTCTTCTCAGTCTCCTGTTGTTGTGTCTGTTTTTTTTTTTTACTCCACTTTTGGGAAGCCAGTGATGATGTAAGGCCCACATCTGCACCCTGGAGTTGTATCATCCTGGCACCTAACTCCTGCATAGAAAAGTTGAGAGTGAACATTGGGGTTTATTTACTAAACTGGTGAGTACAAAATCGGGCTCACTTCTGCATAGAAACCAATCAGCTTCTAACCTCGGCTTGTTCAATTAAGCTTTGGCAGAAAAACCTGGAAGCTGATTGGTTTCTATGCAGAAGCGAGTCTGCTTTTGCACTCTCCAGCAAACCCATTGTGTCATGCAGAAATTTCATCTCCTGTGTCCAAAATCCCCAGATAATAGGCAGAAGCCCTGTACACACGGCCGGGATTCTCGTCAGGAAAAAAACTTTTCCTGAAGAGATTCCTGGCAATGTTTTCTTGCCGGCCGAGTGTACACACGTACGATTCAAAAGAACCGCTGTTCTTTTGAATGGCACAAAACACGGCGACGTCATCGACTATGACGAGCATGCGCTCGTCACATTCGATGCCGTCGCCGCCATCTTGCTTCACCCTACGTATGCCTTGGAGTAGCTCTCTTTTTTTTCCGGCTGAATTCTCTGCAGTGTTTTTCTGCCGAGAAACCCAAGTGTGTGTAAACTTACCTACCTCCATGGAAACCTGCGCATGCTCGAAATGACTTCAAAGCATGCGCGGGTTTCCATGGAGGCAGGTAAGTATACAGACGCTCGGGTTTCTCGGCAGGAAAACACTGCCGAAAATTTAGACGAGAAAAAAAGAGAGCAGGTTCTTTATTTTTCTCGTCGAGATTCTGGGCAGTTTTCCCGACGAGAAACCTCAAAGCCTCGTACACACGCACGGTTTACTTGGCAAGAAAGCTCTGCCAGCAGTTTTCTTGCTGTTTCTGGCCGAAAAAAGGCTAGACCCATAGAAAATGATAGAATGTGCCCAGACTCAGGAATAAGGGGTTTTGATCCTGCTGGTATTTGACAAGGTGAACTTGGTTGAGATGGGCGTAACAAAGAATTTAAAAGTTGTGTAAGGCGGACCGATAGTTTAGGCGATACCATCCTACGTGTATCAAGGATCTCGCTCCAGTCTTCATCCCTGTCAAAGTTGTACTTTTTTAAATGCAGGATTTATTTTAATTTTTTTTTTAATATTTTTATCTTTTTAAAGGGTTATCAAAGGCTATTGCTTTTTGTATTACAATAACAAACAAGTTTATTTTACCTTCTCTGTGCAGTGATATTCCCTGGGGTGGCCCTGAACCTCCCATTCTTGGGTCACCTGGTGGCGCTCTCCACTCTTCCTCTTGCAATAGGGGCAGGCTTGCTCCCAGACTGGGCTCTGGGCTGGGCCCTGTGGTGTTGATTTACTGAAACTGGAATGTGCAAAATCTGGTGCAACTCTGTATAGAAATCAATCAGCTTCCAGGTTTTATTTTCAAAGCTTATTTGAACAAGCTGAAGTTAGATGCTGATTGGCTACTATGCAGAGCTGCACCACATTTTTCACTTTACAGTTTTAGTAAATCAACCCCACAGAGCATGGCTTGGCCCTTCCTCTACTTCCTCCATCACTGGATTTATTGGACAGCGGCAGGAGCTAATGGCTCCCACTGCTGTCTCTGTGTCCAGTGAGGAGTGAGAACAGTGATACTGCTCTGGCACAGCCCTGGATGAAGATCAGACTCGGGTAAGTATGGGGGGGGGGGGGATTCAGACCAAAGTAGTGCATGAACTAATTGAATTTTCTTTGACTTTATGTTGCACATATATGAATGGTTCTCATTAGAAAACACGGAGTACGACTTTGATGTCCAAAGTCATATGACAAGTCGCACACGTGTGAATGGGGTCTAATGGAGCCTTTACAACCACTTTAAAAAGTAAGTTCACCTTTACAGAAAAACTGTAAGGTGAACTTGCATGCCTGAGGCCAGCGATTTTTAAATCCCCACGGTTTAATTTCCTCCTAAACGTACCTTGTAAAGGTAGGTATAGGAGGCAATCAGAACCGACCTAGCCCATCCTGTTAGCGGGGGAGAAGAAGAGGGAAAGCCGTTGGGATTTAAAATCCCCGGACCGGTAAAGCGGCGACTTGATGTCTCCTAGCGGGTGATCGCCGGCCTCGGGTAGCGCAGGACCGAGGGGGGTGGGGAAGGGGGTTCAGTGTAAGTTCACCTTACAGATTTTCTGTAAAGGTGAACTTACACTTTAACCACTTGCGAACCTCCTGCCATCATTATACGGCGGCTCTTTGAAGTGGAATATCTTTATGGCAGTAGCTAGCTGCCATAACCCCCGGTATCCACTTCTTCAGCGGGCTGTCCGCCTTCAGATAACAATGGTCTCGGCTGTCTGATTGGCCGAGCCACGATGACGTCACTCCTGTGCGTGGGAGCGGGTGTCGGGGCCGCAGCACAGAGCTCTGAAGGGATGACATGAGTATGCCGTCCCTTCAGGGCGCATGCAACGGTGACATCACCGACTGCATATGGCCTGAATATCTTCTAAACAGTGCAAGTTTAGGAGATCTTTATTGTACCAATGGGTAAGCCTTATCACAGGCTTACAATTTGAAAAAACGTTATTACCGCTTTTAAGATGAGATTATATTCTATTTCATCTCAATAATTATTTACCCATCAGTGTTGTATGTGTGTCTATATGTGTTCTCACTGTGAAATTCCCATGAAAGAAACTCATGAGGAAAACCTGTATTTGAATTTTATTTGGTTAAAATAGCACTTTCATGGGCAAAGGTCATAAAAAAAGAGCAACAAGAGCTACAAATATAATTGTACTTTTCATGTATCACTTTTGCAAAGTAGTTGGTTTGTAGAAGTCTCATCACCTGGATACTTTATCTTGATGCAGCTGCAGCAGTGACATCTGGAGGAAGAACACAGTTACTACACTTTTAAAGATCAGTTGTCACCTACAAATTGTATTAACATGGATTTTGTTTATTGGTTGATGCTTTGTTCAGGAGAATGGAAACACATTTACTCTGTCTACCCCACTAAAGATTATCCTGAAGTAGTATACCAGATTTCATTATTTTAAGTAAGAAAGTTGTATCCCCGGCTTGATATCCGTGAATTTTTCTGATTTTGAGTATGTAAACTAATGCCTATGCAGCCTAGAACTAATGTGTAAATGCCAAGAATCTTGTCATCTAGGGTCGTTGGACATTGCAGAATACTCCATTTGCCTGGTGGGCTTGCAGTAAGATGAGGGAATACTGCACCTTACATCTTGCAGAGCTAAGCCTGCAGAAGAATATTTCACATTGAACCCTTTTGGATGCCTGTTCCCCTCCTGTGCACTTTGATTATGTCCTCTGGCCCCCCTACATCACAACAGGATACAATTGTGACACATGAGCTAGCTGATGGAACTACGGTGCGGTCATATGCAGGAGTAAATGTGAAGAACAGCAAATCTGGATATATATACTATACTCTGTGTGTGTATGTATATATATATATATGTGTGTGTATATATATGTGTGTGTGTGTGTGTGTGTGTGTATATGTATATGTGTATATATATATATATATATATATATATATATATATATATATATATATATATATATATATATATATATATATATATATATATATATATATATATATATATATATATATATATATATATATATACACACACATCACATCACATCACACACTGATCTGTGCTCATCAACACTGCAAAATACAGCAATGACATTGACTTGTAGTAACTAATATTACCCAATAGCATGTCAGTATTAAAAAAATATAGTAAAATCATGCAGGTCCCCCATCAGCGCTCCAGGCCCCTCCTCATAAGCAGGTGCTCCTACGGAAAGTCAATCTTTATGGGGGCACCCACGCGTGTTCGCTCCCGAGCCCCGCTGTTGTGTCAACAGCAGGAGCCACTGTTCTTGTGTACATCGTTGGATCGGATCTGGCTTGGGTAAGAAAAAGGTGGGGGCTGGGAAAGGAGCAGCAGTACAGAAGGTTTTTCACTTTAATGCATAGAATTTATTAAAGTGGAGGTTCACCTAAAAATAAACTTTTAACATTGCATTTATGAGATTAATGACAATTCGAATCGGCTGTTTTTTTAAAAAAAATATGTCCGTACATGCCGTTTCCTATATGTGTTCTCACCGCTGCTTCCGAGTATGATGGTCGGGGCTGGACGTTCCTAATTGATTGACAGGCATCCGACCGACGCATACATCGCGGCACGAGATGCCGAAAGAAGTCGAACGTCGGTGCGCAGGCGCCGTATAGAGCCGCACCGACGTTTGGCTTCTTTCGGCATCTCGTGACGCGCTGTATGCGTCGGTCGGATGCCTGTCAATCAATTAGGAATGCCCAACCCCGACCATCATACCCGGAAGCAGCGGTGAGAACACCTATAGGAAACGGTATGTAGGGACGTATTAAAAAAAAAAAAAAAACAGCCGATTCTAATTGTCATTAATCTCATAAATGCAATGTTAAAAGTTTATTTTTAGGTGAACCTCCACTTTAAGGTGAAAACCCTTAAAGGGCAAGTTTACCTTTAGGCCCCGTACACACGAGAGGATCCATCTCAGCGGATCGGTTTCAGCGGATAGATCCCCTGGTGTGTACGTTCCAGCGGATATTTATCCGCGGATATTTCCGATTTCCAGCAGATAAAAATTTGTTAGCATGCTAACAAATCTATCCGCTGGAATCGGCTCCAGCGGATCGATCCGGTGGTCTGTACAGACTCACCGGATCGATCCGTCCGAACCCGTCCCTCGCATGCGTCGTAATGATTCGACGCATGCGTGGATTTCCTTATATGACAGCGTCGCGCACGTCGCCGCGACGGCGCGACACGTCACCGCGGTTGAATTCCGCGCAGATTTGGATCCGATGGTGAGTACATGCCAACGGATCCAAATCCGCCAGAGGATTTATCCGCGGATACGGTCCGGAGGACCTATCGTGTGTACCAGGCCTCACAGAAAATCTGTAAGGTGAACTTCCACTGACCCTCCCCGGTCCTGTGGTACCCGAGTTCCGCAATCATCCCCCGCTGTGAGAGATCGAGTCGCTGCTTCACCGGTCCACGGATTTGAAATCCCTGTCGCTTTCTCTTCTCCAGAGCCGACAGGATAAGCTAGATAAGTTTTGATTGGACCAATTAGAATGCTTCCTATACGTACAAGGTCCTTTTTTAGATGATTAAGCCAGATAGACAAACCACACAAATTTGGCAAAAAATAATGCTAGGGCCCATTGCACACAGGGTAGTCTAGTTGCTGTGCATGCAATGTGCATTTTTGTGAGCCGAGGTGCAGCTGGCCGAGGATGAACGTTGTACTGAGTAGTATTTTCTTTTAAGGCTCTATGCATTCAGGTATGGATGCCCAGAACTCAGAGACTAATGCCTGGAACACAAGTATTATAAGTGCATAGGGCCCTGAATGTTGGCACCATATGGTATTCAGCCTGCCATAGACTGGACACTGTACCTGTACCACCCAGGCACACAAACTCCTGGATTGGATGCACAGCAGCTAGACACCCTGTGTACTCACAGGTGACTTTCACCATAACTTTTCCTTTTATGGTGGTTGTTTTTTTTTCAGAACGAGGTTGGATAAAAAGTTTAGCATGATATAAAACTTTTGGTAGTTACAGTCCATTTTTATAGATGTATATCTTCCCACAAAAGAGGGACGAGGAGATTAGGTTCCTATTGAGGGTCAGTAGGGACCTATGTGAACGGGCCTCATTCTTCCTCCGTGATTTTAAGCGGAAACTTTCGGAGGTCCATGTGTTATCTTGAGAAGCCAGTAGGTTTGAATGTTCTGGCCGCACACCTTAAAGCGGGAGTTCACCCGCCAAAAAATTTTTAAGATTAGATTCATGCTCATTTTGTCTGGGGGAATCGGCTAGTTTTTTAAAAAACTAAGCAGTACTTACCGTTTTAGAAAGCAATCTTCTCCGCCGCTTCCGGGTATGTCTTCGGGACTGGGCGTTCCTTCTTGATTGACAGTCTTCCGACGGTCGCATACATCGCGTCACGAGTAGCCGAAAGAAGCCGAACGTCAGTGCGGCTCTATACGGCCCCTGCGCACCGACGTTCGGAAGATCGTGACGCGATAGATGCGACCGTCGGAAGCCTGTCAATCAAGAAGGAACGCCCAGACCCGAGGACCGTACCCGGAAGCGGCGGAGAAGATCGCTCTCTAAAACGGTAAGTACTGCTTCGTTTTTAAAAAAACTAGCCGATTCCCCTAGACAAAATGAGCATGAATCTAATCGTAAAAAATTTTTTGCGGGTGAACCTCCACTTTAACACATGTAAAAAGAACACAAGGCAGGCATGTGTTGAAGACGCATAGGAGGCCTCTACTTTTTGTGTTTATTCTCATAAATAAATGTAGTTGGCATTAATGAGCCTGACAGAGTTTCTGTCCCTACCTGCGGTGAAATGTTAGGGTTGTATTTCTTTATTGCACTGTTACTAAATAAATCTAGTGATATGTTGAAACAAAAAAAAGCAACGTGGTAATTTATGGGTGAACCACCTTAAGATCCAGAATAAAATATTGTAAATGTGGGTTAATCTGAGCTTGGTAACATTCAGGGAAGGTGCACTCTGCTTTCAGTTATTTGTTTCTGCTGGCCTATTTAATTTCTGTTGTTCTGGTGTCTGTCGGAGTCATTGCATTCAACATGCTGACTGCAGCTTCCTGGAACACTTGTTCCGTCCCGTCTGGAGTGACTCTGCTGAAAGGTTTTCCAGCATTGGCCTCTTTAGGTTTGTGCTGAATGTGCCAGACCCTGATGACGGCAACCTCTCCTATCATTTTAAGTTTACAATGAATATATGAAAACTGAAGAATTGAGGGTTTCCAAGTTGAACTCAAACTAGATCAGTGTTTTAATTCTCTTTGTGTAGATAGGTGCATTTTCCCCTCATTACCATGTATATGCATTCTCCAAAACTGGTTATCGCAGGTCATGCACTCCAATATAATTGCTGTTTGTTGTGCAAATATAAAATGCAGAAATTAATACAGCTTTGTAAACTTAAATACAATGTTAATTGTATTTTTTAAGTAGTGAAAGTACCTAAATTTGACTTATCTTTAGTCTCCTACAGTCTGTACGGTAGAGCTCAGAGAGGGCTACAGAGAAGCGGTAAAGAAAGGCAGGTTTGCTACTTTGCACAGAGCATGCTGTTAGGAGGAGAGTGAGGAAGACGAGATCATCCGTTTACTCTTTCTCCTATGTGT